>NC_057710.1:50659063-50683291 GCF_004010195.1 Chiloscyllium plagiosum | reverse complement strand
TAGGCTGGAACCTTTTTCACTGGAGTGTAGGAGATTGACAAATGACCTGATAGAAGCTCATAAAATAATGAAGGGGATAGTTAGAGTTAATGATCAGTGTCTTTTCCCAAGGATGGGGGATTTCAAGACTGGGATGGCACATTTTTAAGGTGAGAGGGCAGAGATTTAAAAAAGACACGAGGGGCAATTTTTTTGACAGAGGGTGGTTCACGTGTGGAATGAGCTACCTGAGGAAGTGGTGGATGTGGGTACAATTCCCATGTTTAAAAGACATTTAGATAGGTATATGAATAGGAAAGGTTTGGAGGGATATCAGCCAGAAACAGGCAAGTGGAACTAATTTAGTTTGGGATTATGTTCAGCATGGACTGGTTGGACGGAAGGGTCTGTTTCTGTTCTGTCTGACTCCATGACTCTATGTAGCTCCAAATTAACATCTGGAAATGCCACAAAGACTTTCAAAAATTCTATTATCTCAAATGATTTCTGGCATTTCTGGCTCTTAATTAATTAACTATTCCTTTGACAGGTTTAAAATTGTACTCTTCTTTGCAGCCTTTCTCCAAGACCTTAGTGCCTCCTGTCTCCCCGAACTGCAGCCTTCACCTTCCTTGCCCCTAAGCTTGCAGGCTCCCTCTTCCCCTCTTCACCCATTTTGCAGGTTCCCTCTTCCCTGCAGTCAGGAGTTTGTAGCCTCTCTTTCCCCTTAACTTTATAGCTGCCTCTTCCTTCTTGAACTTGCTGCTACCTTCTTCTCCGTACTTTTGACTTTGCAGTCTCTATTGTCCACATTGCCCCACAGCTTCAGGGATGAAATTCCAAACTCCCTCAAAGCAGCAATCCACTCCCAGGCCCAATCCAGATCACAGAAATTCCAGTGACTAACTCATGGCAGTTACCTTTCCAAACAACTTCTGTGATCACAGGTTGGCTCTCTCCCATGGTTAATCCTGACCTGCTCAGTGACAAGCTGAAACATTAGAAAATGCAGATGAGAAACAGCCAATGATTGAAGGAGAAAACTTTTGCCCATTCTGTCTGTCTCAAGTGTAAGAATGACCCTTCTCTAATACATCACCCCTTTGGAGAGAGAATGGGCCAGTCTGGGCCTGGACCTCACTAGTGATTAACACTGTGTCTCATCCCCTCTCCCATACCCTGACTAACACTGTGTACCCTCCCCCTCTCCCATACCCTGACTAACATTGTGTACCCTCCCCCTCTCCCATACCTTCCCATACTCACTGCAGATGTGATCTTACTGACACTTAATAAGATTCTGATGGGAGTTGTCAGTGTAGATTCTGAAGGGTTGTTCCATCTCTTTGAGGCATCTAGAATTAAGTGCGCAGTTTCAGATGGATATATCTGGAGAAATGTCTTCTCTCAGAGGCTTTGCAATTCTTGACCTCAGGAAACCTCAGCGCAGGCTTGGTGATTGGTCATATCCAAGACTGTTTTAGATAGATGTTTGATGTATAATCAAGCCAAGGGTTATGGGGAATGGGATGGAGTGGAGTCAGGGCCAAGATATATCAGCTATGATCTCATTGAATGCCAATGCAAGCTCAAGGGCTATATTGTCTATTCCTTCTTCTATTTCTTAAAACAAACCACAGCTGGCTTGACTTTGATTGAAATTGTTTTTGATATCCGAATAGAGAAAATGCAGGACTACTGGACATGAATCACTTGACATAATACTCTTTTACTTTCAAAAGCACCTTCAGGCATTTAGTCGATCACAAAGAGTTCTATTTTAGAAATGAAAGCTCTCTGAATTCTTTGACCATCGCTGTAGATTATCCAGTAAATCAAAAATATTGCATGAATAGTGCAATATCAAAATCTGCACATTGAAACAAGCAATATAAAACATCCTTAAATAACAATATGGCAAGAATTTGGATTCTACTTCATCAGCTTATAATTCTGAATGCACTTGTCTCTCTGTATACAATGCTACAGAAGAGTAACTATTTTTCTTTTCATCTTCAGAATTGCATAGCATTGTAGTAACCAAGATTAAATTCTGATCTTTAGGTTTGTTTGTTTTGCTTAATTTAGCTCTTCTCCAAAAGGAGACGACTTATGCCACAGTGTCAGGAACAACTCACAATAAAATATGTTGCTAAATATCACAGCAAAACAAAACATTTTGATGTACCTAATTAAGAGATGTAGATGTTAATTACGTAATATTTGTATACTGCAATGTATTGTGCATCCCTCATTTCAACCTTTAAATGGATAATTACCTACTCTTTCAGAGTCTGGTGCTGACCGTCACCTGCAACAGTCCATGAGTTATTTCTCCACAATGTTTGCTATCAGCTTTTCCAAACGTGTCTGTTTACTTCAAAAATACGTGAATCCTGTTCCTCACTTCAGCTCCTTCACATTTTGGTCAAAAACTCCATTTAACTTCACAGAATGCTTCGTGAAACATGCAGAGTCATTACATCCGTTAATCTCATAGGTGCAAAAATTAAGTAAGAAAGTTTCCAGGACTGACTTTTTAGATCTTAGTTTCTAACCAATTGTTGCACATAAGAAGGTTTCTGTTAATGCTGGACTATTATTGCTTAATTGCACTTGAAAATAATGGGAGGGGATATTGAAGTACTGACAGCATATTTCCACTCCTTGATTTCAGTGTGAAGTGGCCATAGATCTAAAATCAATTTTTAAGATGAAAACAGACAGACAGGATGATGGTTAAGTGCAGCATGTTAACAAAACAATACCAGCTGTGATTCAGCAAAGCATTCTTCAACTGCATGGAAGATAGTGGATACTAAGATTCATTTCATGGAAAAAAAGTTGATTTTTCAAGTGTGTAGAGGACTGTGTGCCAAAGAAGTTCATCTGAATGTTACCCAACCGGAAACATTGGTGAACCAGTCGATTCATTCCCTATTGAAGTCCACATCCCAGGCATTCGAGTTAGGTGACATTAACCGATACAGGAAAGCTAGGTATGATCTCCCCAAAGACATCAGAGAGGCCAAGAAATAATACCAGACTAATCTAGAGTCCCAGACTAACCACACAAACACTCATCGACTGTAGCAAGACTTCCATGATATAACGGCCTATAAAACAAATCTGAGTAGAATCACTGACAACATATGGACTTCAGTAAGGTGTTTGACAATGTTGCCCATGGGAGACTGATTAGCAAGGTTAGATCTCATGAAATACAGGGAGAACCAGCCATTTGGATACAGAACTGACTCAAAGGTAGAAGACAGAGGGTGGTGGAGGGTTGTTTTTCAGATTGGAGGCCTGTGACCAATGGAGTGGCACTAGGATGGGTGCTAGATCCACTACTTTTCACCATTTATATAAATGATTTGGATGTGAGCATAAGAGGTAGAGTTAGTAAGTTTGCAGATGACACCAAAATTGGAGGTGTAGTGGACAGCGAAGAAGATTACCTCAGATTACAATGGGATCTTGATCAGATGGGCCAATTGGCTGAGAAGTGGCAGATGGAGTTTAATTTAGATAAATGCGAGGTGCTGCATTTTGGGAAAGCAAATCTTAGCAGGACTTATACACTTAATGGCAAGGTCTGAGGGAATGTTGCTGAACAAAATGATCTTGGAGTGCAGGTTCATAGCTCCTTGAAAGTGGAGTCGCAGGTAGATAGGATAGTGAAGAAGGTGCTTGGTATGCTTTCCTTTATTGGCCAGAGTATTGAGTACAGGAGTCAGGAGGTCATGTTGCGGCTGTACAGGACGTTGGCTAGGTCATTGTTGGAATACTGTTTGCAATTCTGGTCTCCTTCCTATCAGAAAGATGTCATGAAACTTGAAAGGGTTCAGAAAAGATTTACAAGGATGTTGCCAGGGTTGGAGGATTTGAGCTACAGGGAGAGGTTGAATAGTTGTTTTCCCTGGAGCGTCGGAGGCTGAGGGGTGACCTTATAGAGGTTTATAAAATCATGAGGGGCATGGATAGGATAAACAGTCTTTTCTCTGCGGTGGGGGAGTCCAGAACTAGAGGGCATAGGTTTAGGGTGAGAGGGGAAAGATATAAAAGAGACCTAAGGGGCAACTTTTTCACGCAGAGGGTGGTACCTGTATCGAATGAGCTGCCAGAGGATGTGGTGGAGGCTAGTACAATTACGACATTTAAAAGGCATCTGGATGGGTATATGAATAGGAAGGTTTTGGAGGGAGATGGGCCGGGTGCTGGCAAGTCGGACAAGATTGGTTTGGGATATCTGGTCGGCATGGATACGTGGGACTGAAGGGTCTGTTTCCATGCTGCACATCTCTATGACTCTATAACACATTCCTCCCCAATGAGCTTAGATTAGAGTGGTGCTGGAAAAGCACAGCAGTTCAGGCAGCATCCGAGGAGCAGTAAAATCAATGTTTCGGGCAAAAGCCCTTCATCAGGAATACAGGCAGAGTGCCTGAAGGGTGGAGAGATAAATGAGAGGAGGGTGGGGGAGTGGGGAAAGTAGCATAGAGTACAATAGGCGAGTGGGGGAGGGGATGAAGGTCAATGCATTCTATGAACAGAAGGTCAGTAAAATGATGTCACCTGACCTGTCAGCCTTGGGTGCACCTGTGCCCACAGTCACCGGGGCAGACCTCAGAATGACCGTCTGAGGATGAACTCACAGAAAGCGACAGCCCCGGATGGAGTCCCTGGCCCTGGCATGGATCAGCCAACATGAGTATTTGCAAACATCTTTAACCTCTCCTTCCTCTGAGCTGAGTTTCCCACCTGCTTCAAAAAGACCACTATCATTCCAGAGCCAAAAAAAAATCAGACAACGCATTTTAATGACTACCACTCAGTGGCTCTTCCATTCATCGTTTTGAAGCGCTTTGAGAGATTAGTAATGGCACACATCAACTCCAGCCTCCCAGCCTGCCTTGATCCCTACTATTCATCTACCGTCACAACAGGTCCATGACAGATGCCATCTCCCTGCCATTTCTCTTCTACAGTGGCACTACACTCATCCCTAGAACATCTGGATAACAAAGACACTGACATCAGACTCCTATTTATTGACCAAGTGTAGGAACAAATTACTGTTGCTGCTGCCTCTGCCCCGAAAACAACAAATGCTGGAGATCACATTGAGCCAGACAGAGCTGAAGTGAAGTGAAGTGTGGAGGGGACTGTATTTATATTAGATAGTTTGGGACAAGTAGGAGTGGGGGTAGTAGGCATGGGGTGCTGGCAGATAAAAGATGCTGATTGTTCAGATTAAGTAAACGGAATGTGAGAATGGCAGAACAATGGGGAGTCTCCTGCCAGACTTGAAAGGGACAGTAACTAGAATGGGGGGAAGGGAATACATGATAACAAGCTAAAAGAAAGTTAGGTGGAAGTGGGTACTGCAGATGCCGGACATTAGAGTCAAGATTAAATGGTGCTGGAAAAGCACTGCAGGTCAGACAGCATCTGAGGAGCAGGAAAATCGACATTTCGGGCAAAAGCCCTTCATCAGGAAAGTTAGCTTGCTCTCTCTATGGATGCTGTCTCACCCACTATGATCTCCAGCATTTGTCGTTTTCAGTCCTATTTATTGACTTTAGCTCCACCTTCAATACCATAATTCCAATAGAACCCATCTCCAACTCTAGACATTGGACTCTGCTCCCTCCTCTCCAACTGGGTCTCAACTTCCTGACCCACAGACTGGAGTCAGTAAGGATCAGTGACAGCACCTCCTCCACGACAGTCCTCAATATTGGTCCAATGCAAGGCTGTGTACTCAGCCCCTTACTATACTCCTTATACACTCATGACTGTGTGGCCAAATACAGATCTCACTCCGTTTGCAAGTTGGCTGATGACAATATCCTCTGCCTTTATTCCTGATGAAGGGCTTTTGCCCGAAATGTCGATTTTGCCTGTCCTCGGATGCTGCCTGAATTGCTGTGCTCTTCCAGCACCACTGATCCAGAATCTGGTTTCCAGCATCTGCAGTCATTGTTTTTACCACCTTGATGACAATACCATAATGAGTTGGATCTTAAGTTACAACGAAATAGAGTCCAGAAGGAGATTGGCAGCTTAGTGTCATGGTGTAAAGACAACAATCTCTCCCTCAATGTCAACAAATTGAAGGAGCTGGTCATTGACTTCAGGAAGTGGAGTGGAGGACACATCCCTATCTGTATCAATGGTACTGGGGCAGAAATGGTTGAGAGCTTCAAGTTCCTAAGAGTAAATAGTATTCTGGAAAGTATTCAGCCTGGAGCTCGGTGACCAGTGGTGACCAGGGATCGATACTTGGACATCTGATCTTTGTGATTTTTATAAATGACTTGGATGAGAAAGTGGAAGAGTGGGTTGGTAAGTTTGCCGATGACACAAAGGTTGATGGAGTGGTAGATAGGGTTGTAGATTGAAGGGGACATTGACAGGATGCAGAACTGGGCTGATAAGTGGCAGATGGAGTTCAACCTGGAAAAGTGTGAAGTCATTCACTTTGGAAGGTCGAGTTTGAAGCAGAATACAGGGTTAAAGGCAGGATTCTTGGCAGTGTGGTGGAACAGAGGGCTCTTGGGGGTCCATGTCTATAGATCCTTCAAAGTTGCCACCCAAGTTGATAGAGTTGTCAAGAAGACTTATGGTGTGTTGGGGATTGAGTTTAAGAGCTGCAAGGTTATGCTGCAACTTTATAGAGCCCTGGTTAGATCACACTTGGAATACTGTGTTCAGTTCTGGTGGTGTCATTATAGGAAGGACATGGAAGCTTTAGAGAGGGTGCAGAGGAGACTTACCAGGATGCTGCCTGGGCTAGAGGCCATGTCTTATGAAGAAAGGTTGAGAGAGCTAGGGCTTTTCTCAGTGGAGTGAAGAAGGATGAGGTGACTTGATAGAAGTGTACAAGATGATGAGAGACATAGGTAGAGTAGATAGCCAGAGACTTTTACCCAGGGTGGAAATGGCTATCATGAGGGGGCACACTTTTAAGGTGATTGGAGGAAGGTTTAGGGGAGATGTCAGAGATAGGTTCTTTAAACAAAAAGTGGTGGGTGTGTAGAATGCATTGCCAAGTGTAGTAGTAGAGTCAGAGACATTAGGGATATTTAAGTGACTCTTTGATAGCCACATGGATGATAATATTCCTGATGAAGGGCTTTTGCCCGAAACGTCGATTTTCCTGCTCCTCGGATGCTGCCTGAACTGCTGTGCTTTTCCAGCACCACTCTAATCTAGAATCTGGTTTCCAGCATCTGCAGCCCCTGCTTTTACATAGTACAATGAAGATCATGTCGGTTATTCTGATCTTAGAGTAGGATAAAAGGTTGGCACAACATCGAGGGCCGAAGCCCTGTACTGTACTGTACTGTTCTATGTTCTATTAATCATCACGAACAATCTGTCCTGGTCCATCCACATCGATGCTACAGTCAAGAAAACACAACGACACCTCTAAATCCTTGGAAGCCTAAGGAAATTCGGCATGTCCACATTGAATCTTACCAATCTTTTTAGATACACCATAGAAAGCATCCGATCAGATGCATCACAGCTTGGTATGGCTGCTGCTCTGCTCTTGATCACAAGAAATTACAGACAGTTCTGAACACAGCCTAGTCCATCACGCCTTCTGTTTACTGGCTCCATCTACACTTCCCACTGCCTCGGGAAAGCAGCTGACATAATCAAAGACCCCTCCCACCCTGTTATACTCTCTTCCATCCTCTTCCATCGGCAGAAAATACAAAAGTTTGAAAACATTTTCCAAAAGATTTGAGAACAGCTTCTTCCCTGCTGTTATCAGACTTATGAATGGACCTCTCATCTGTTAAGAGGTGATCTTTCTCTATACCTTCTCTGTAGCTGTAACACTATATTTTGCATTCTGTTCCTTTACCCTGATATCATTCTATAAGGTATGATTTGTCTAGCTAGCACACAAAACAATACTGTTCACTGTATCTTGGTTCATGTGACAATAAAATCAAACCAAATCAAATCAAATCAAATCATTCAGTGCACTACTGAAGGATTGCTGCTCTGTTACAATTTTTTAATGAAGTCCTGTTTGCCCTCCAGTGTATATAACCAATCCCATTCACAAAAGAATGGCAGGGGAATCTCCCTGGCCTCCTTGCCAATATTTATCCCTAATATTAGACAAGTAGTGGATGCAGAATTTTTAAATATTCTTAAGCCAGACATAGATAAACATTTTGATTAATAATATATGGGGATATGCAGGAATACAACTGCAGTAAAGTTTAGATCAGCCATTGAATGGCAAAGCAGGCTCAAACAACCGCACGGCCTATTCTGGTTCCCAGTATGTATGTCTGTGTGTTTGTAATAAAAGGGATTCTTCATCATTCTGCTGTTTGTGATACTTTCAGGACTACTGCACCTCAAATGGACTTCATTATTCAAATAACAATTTAATATATGCTATGAAAGGTTTTATACAGAACAGAAAATCCATATTTTGATTCCTCAATCTGTAAAATTAGTTGGACTACAGAATGCACTGCAGCAACTTGTCAATGCTCCTTTAACTGCACCTTGAAAACCTGCAACTTCTACCACTCAGAAGGGCTCAGGCTGCAGATGCCAGGGAACACCACTGCCTGCAAGTTCTCCTCTAAGTCACACATCAGCCTGACTTGGAACAATATTACCATTTCTTTACTGTCTCGGGAACTTCCTTTTTTTGTGGCACTGTGGGTATACTTGCACTACACAGACAACAGCTGAACCAGAAGGGACTCAGTCCCAACTTTCCAAGTACTTTTGGGGTGAACAACAAATGCTGGCCTTGCCTGTGATGCCTATATCCCACAAAAGAATTACAAAACTCTGACAGTTGATGCAACAGTCGAAATAGCCTATGATGCCTGAGGTTTGGAAAAGGAAAAGGAAATTCACTCCCCAGTGACCGGGAATGACTTTGACTGAATGCTCTGTTCATTTTCACCATCTAGACTCATACTTGAATGAAGAAAGGTATTTTTGAGAGAAAATTGGCGATGTGTGGAGGATATTTACTTGATACAAAGAGGTAATGGCTCCTGTGTTAAACAGATTCACACTACTACACATCACTACAGGAGGCATGATCAGTTACAAAAGAAGACCACTGGCTTGAGCATTATCTGCACGATAAGGTATACAAACCAAAGCACACAAAAACTACTGTGTTGTTTTTCACCAGTTAACTAAAGAAGAACAAAACGCGCTCCTCATCATAGAAGATACTAAGCAGCATTAACAAGAAATAATTTGACAAGTGGCTTAAGTAGTTGGATTGCCAGCAGAATTCTGGTAAGCTGAAGGTCCTTAGCTTTACTGGGGACTAGTCTACCGAATCAGCTTGTGGGAATGAAAAAGAAAGTCCTCAGGAGGTGAGAGATGCCCAAACCATAAACAGATACAAAAACAAAGCTTCTCTCTGGGCATCTATCTTGACATGTCAAAGAAGCTTGGGTGGTCCACCAATCCGTTGAATAATGCTGTTAGGGGTTCCTTGATCCAATAGGGCTGGCCATGACTGCAAGGGCTTTTGTGGAAGGTGCCAGACAAAGTGATGTACAAAGGCAGAACAGGTGGAGGAGGACAGCACTGACTTTGAAGATGGGAAAAGGCTGAAACAACAAAATGCTCTGAGTCAGCGTGATTCAATATGTCTTTTAAGCGTTAACCAATGTAAGAATGAATAAATGAACAAAACTGCTTTCGTGCACAGGATAGTACCTCTTTTAAGGTTTTCAATGCCATTCCTCAACATTCATTACAACCCCAACGTACAATGATGGTACTACTGGACAGGCCCGAATGTGGCCGTAGTTGATAGGTTGTATGTCTTTAATGGTTTAGTTTGTTGGAATGGTAGTTAATTATTAAAGTGTAGTTAAATGAGGCTGCAGATTTTTGATTAACAACACAACTGACATTTTGTGCACAAAAATAGAAAAAATAACAAATCAAGTGATCAAAAAATATAAAACAATTAGAAAAATCTCAAAAAAACCCAGCAAAACAAAGTTTCACCCTGTTTCTCAGGTTTATCTGTCACAGAGGCTCAAGTCAAGAGAAATTAAAATCCTTTTAAATTCCTTACATGTTTCCTTGCTGTGGACTATTCAGGCAATTTGATGAGATCTTTTCAAGTCTGCTGACATGAATGTTTCACAAAACTGACATCCTAAATGTTCTCAGTTCTAGTAGCCTGAGTAAGGGTGGGGTGTGAGGGCAAGTAGTAACTGAGCTAACTGGTTCCCTTAACTAGATGAACTAAATTTGCTTCAGAACTCAATTCTCGTGTTTTATGAACTAAATTTAATAAAATACTTGCTCAATACTGGATTTGTTTAAACTAAAAATAAAATGACCTACCTGTTGGAAATCCAATAGTGATATCAGTTTTCCATTAACACTACAATTTGCTATAAGTGTCAAGCAAGGCTGCATGATAGTTTCTATACTAATTGCAGTCCACATCACTGTGGCCAGTCACCTCAAACATTAGCTTTTCTTATTCACTTGTGGGACATGGCTGTCACTCGCTGGCCAGCATTTACTGCCCTTCCCTCTACCAATGACGTTCAGCAGAAGCAGTACGTACTATATACAAGATGCCCGCCTGAAATTCACCAATGCGCGTTCCAGCACCTTACAGACCCACACCTTGAAGATCTAGATGTTCAAGGACAGTAGAAACAAGGGAAAGCCACCAGCTGCAAGTTCCCTCCAAGTCACTCATCATCTTGACTTGGAAATATATCGCCATTCCTTCACTTTCACCGGGTCAAAATCTTGGAACTCTCTCCCTAATGGTATTGTGGGTCTACCTATAGCAAATTGACCACAGCAGTTCAAGCAGGCAGCTCACTATCACCAAATTATTCAGTGTCATGTTAGATCCTGTTAATGATGAGATTGCCAGATTCTAAGTAAACTGTATTTTAACTTCACAGGCTAGTGTATCAAGGGATGTGATAGGATACTCTATAACGGATGCACTGCTGCATATGGAGATTTGACTGGTTTCTGTGTAAAGAAATTATGGTGTATTGGACACACATATCACTGCAACAAACATGTTCGTACCACAGTGACTAAAATCAATTGGTCATTCTCTTCCAAGTGCACAGGCCGCTGAGATGGGTTTCTAAAGTTAACCAGGCTCTCACTTCTTGTTTCTTCATAAATTCAGTTGCTCTTGCACCAATCAGTGGTCATGGTGAAGGCCTGGCAGCAGGGGAAAAGCTGGAATAGGTATCAATCCCAAAGTGTCACTTCTGCCCTCACCCTCAACTCAACAAGGACACCTCGACAGTTGAAAATAAAATGGCAGACCAAAATGGCTAGCCCATCTCAGGACTCATCTGCCATGAATCCTAAAGGTTCTTATGGATACAAAGAAGTTAATCACTTCAGAGTTCCAGGATCTAGGCAAAAAGACCAGATGCATAAATTGATTTGTCAATGAGATATTAAACTAAAACACCACCTCCCGTCTCCTGTCGACACAAATGATTCCATGGCATTGCGGAAGACTGGAATGCCTTCAGAATGATTCCAATGGAAATGAAAACTACTGGAATTGTCAAACTAGTGGTTGATATCTACTTTATATCACCTTAAATATCACCTACTTTACGTGACCAGCCAAATTATAATTATCCTCGAATTCCCTTCAGATCATCTCTATGTAATATCTGTATTATAGACCATATACAGAATCCTGTCAGATCCTCTTTCTAAAGTATTCTATCAAATATTTTATCACGCATCTCTTTGATATACAATTGTGTCAAACCCTTTTTGTACAGTATTCTGTCAGATTAGTTTTCCTTTGAAGTTCTCTTTTACAGCCTGTGTCAGATCTTCTCTATACTGCTTCTTTTCAGATCCCTTTCATATCCTATTCTGTTAGATCTTTTTTTACATAGACTCCTGTCTGATCTGCTTTATACAATCTCATCTTTGACCTGCTTTAGACAGTCTCCTGTCACGTCTTTTCTTTCTACAGCATCCGATGAGATCTTCTGGAATCTCCCCTAAGATTTATACAGTATTCCTGTCAGATCTTGTTTATACAGTATCACCCAACTCCTCTTTCTGTTGTGTTACTGTATTTTTCCAGACAACATGAGGAGACCCATGGAATCATCTCAATTGAACTCTTCCTGTGGAATAAATAATCCATATTGAGAAGACAAACATGATGTCTTGATGATTTATTAATGATATTATTTGGAAGTTTATATTGTGGATTATGGAGTTCAGGAATTCTTGTGTCTTGACTTGTGTTTACTTTAATTCACTCAGAGGATTTGAACTTCTCTGTCTGGTTGTCTAATCAAATTGAAGAATGTGGTTGTGAACTGTCTTCTTGAACCACAGCAATCCATTTGCTGTAGGTACAGCCACAATGGTCTGATGGAGGGTGGTGCAGAATTTTGACACAGAAGAATGGTGATTTACTTTCACAACATCCTCACAATGCTGGACTCAGGCTTTGAATGGTTCACGAATTACCACTCTTTGATCTTCTGTCAAATCAAGCAAGTCGTGCAGAAGGGGAAGGTCTTTTCATGAAATGTCATTGACCTGAAATGATCTAAACCTCAGGTGTGTCAGGGAGCTCCAGCCAGGTCTGCGCTGCAGAAACCCTCAAAGGCCATATGCTGTGCTAATGGCCCTCTGACTCTGAATATAGATGAGAAAAGACCTGACCATCCACACTTATCCACTCTTCTCTTCTTCGTTGTTCTTTGTAGCCAATATTTTTATGGATTTAGATTGGAGTTACACAGAACAATTGGGACTGTACCCCTTGGAGCAAAATCATGAGGGGTGTGGAGACTGTAGGTAGGGAGAATTGAATTGAATTTATTGTCATGTGTACCGAGCCACAGTGAAAAGCTTTGTCTTGTGAGCAATAAAGGCAGATCACAGAGTTAAGTACAATAGACAGTAAATAATAGATAAACAGTGGCAGAAACAAATACAGGTACAGGCGAATGTTAAGAGTTTGAGAGTCTATTCAGTATTCTAACAACAGTAGGGTAGAAATTTGCAAAACTGGCTGGTGCATGTGTTCAGGCTTCTGTAGCTTCTCCCCGATGGTAGAGATTGTAGAGAAACATTGCCAGGTTTGGATGGATCTTTGAGAATGCTGGCAGCCTTTCCTTGACAGCGGGCATGGTAAATGGATTCTATAGATGGGAGGTTGGCCTTTGTGATTGTTCAGGATGAGTTCACTGCTCTCTGTAACTGTCTCTGATCTTGAATGGTATAGTTGCCATACCAGGTAGTGATAGATCCAGACAGAATGTTCTCAGTGGTGCACCTATAAAAGTTGGCAAGCGTATTCGCCGTCATGGCAAATTTCCTCAGCTGCCTGAGGAAGAAGAGATGTTGTTGGGCCTTTGTAACCAGAGAGTACACATGAAGAGTCCAAGAAAGCTTGTTATGGATGACCACTCCCAGGAGCTTGACACTTTCCACTCACTCCACCTCTGTGCTATTAATGTGTAGGGGGGCATGAGTAATATCCCACCAAAAGTTAATAATGAGTTCCTTGGTTTTGCTGGCATTGAGAGCTAGGTTGTTCTCAGTGCACCATTTTTCCAGGTCTTCCACCTCCCGCCTGTAGTCTGTTTGGTCATCATCTGAGATTCGACCGACTATGGTAGTGTCATCAGTGAACTTGTCAATGGCATTAGTCTGGTACAGAGGAACCTTGATTTTCCGAAGATCAATTATCCGAATAGCGGATTATCTGAAGGAAATCTCGAGGTCTCGATAGAAATATTGCATCAATGATGTGTTTCCAACACTGGTCGCGTTGTTTGCTTACAATGATTAAACAGGCATCGTCTCCAAATGACTGACGTCCCGCCCTCTCTCTCTCTACCCACACACTCTCTCTGGAGTTTGACAGAGGGATGTACCCTAAATCCCCCTTCCCCAGATTATCTCTCCAACATTGTCCTGTACAGGGCAATGGTGGAATCTGTCAAAAGGTTGCAGTAAAAAGTTGTGTGTGCGTGCTATTTGGAGACTCATTGCCAAAAGGCAGCAGCAGCAGCAGTCTTTTGTTATTAATGTCCAGTCCGGTTGCTCTGGAGAGGGGGCGGGAGGCATGGGAGGCAGTGTTGGATGGGGGCGAAGTTGGATGGAATTTGGGGTCAGGCAGGTGTGGGAGCAGGGTTGAGCAAGGGGCGGTGTTGGGCAGGGGGGTGGTGTTGGATGGGGTTGGTGTTGGATGGGAGGTGGTGTTGGACAGGGGTAGTGTTGGACGGGGGCGAGGTTCGCTGGTGGGGTCTTGCACGCGGTGTGCTGCTGCCTCGTTTCCTAAACAGGGAGCTGACTTAAAAAACTCCGAGCTCCAGAGGAAAGGCCATTTAATTGATTAACTGAATACTTGATTATCCGAACAAAATAGTGCCCACCCATCTCATTTGGATAATTGAAGTTCCTCTTGGCGATGCAGTCATGGGTATACAGTGAGTATAGTAGGGGGCTGAGTAACGCACCCCTAGGGGGCTCCAGTGTTGAGTGTTAGTGAGGATGAAATATTGTCCCCAATCTTCACTGATTGTGGCCTGTGGGTCAGGAAACTGAGGATCCAGTTGCAGAGAGTGAGGCTTAGTCCGAGATCACTAAGTTTAGTAATCAGTCTCGAGTAGGATTCTTCTGTAGCTGTTCTTAGTGTCAAAATGTTCTAGGGAGGAGTGAAGGGCAAGTGATGTGGCATCTGTTGGTCCGATAGGCAAATTGGAGGGGGTCAAAAGTAGTGGGGAGGCTGGAGTTGACTAATGCCATGACCAGCCTTTCAAAGCACTTCATGACCAACAAAGTTAGGGCCACTAGATAGTAGTCATTGAGACAAGCTGCATGAGCCTTTTTAGGCACAGGGATGATGTTGGACCTCTTGAAACAGGCAGGGACAGTGGCCTTTGGCAGGGAGAGGCTCAAGATGCCCGAGAAGACCTCTGCCAGTTGATCCGCGCATGCTCTGAGTGCATGGCTTGGTACTCCATCTGGTCCCATCGTTTTCCCTGGATTCATCCGAAGGAAAACTGATCTGACCTCTGATGCAGTGACTCTTCGGATACGTTCATCAGGACTTGTCAGAATAGGTGTTATCTCTCTGCGGAAAGTCTGCTCAAAGCGAGTATAGACGTCCTTGAGATGATCTGGGAGGGATATGTCATCATCTGCTATCTTGCACTGACTTTTTTTCGAACCTGTGATGTCATTAAGTCCTTACCATAGTCGCCCGGCTCTCTGGGTCTCTAGTTTGGATCGGTATTGGTCCTTAGCTATCTTAATGGCTCTGCGAAGGTCATACTTGGATTCCTTATATTTGAGTGGGTCTCCTGATCTGAAGGCCTCACACCTGGTTTTTAGCAGGTTCTATATGTCCTGATTCATGTTCCTGTTGGGGAACACCCGGATTGACCTCCTCAGAATGCAATCCTCCATACAGTACACCATTCATGGAAGGATCGAGAAAGAAAGAGAACAGATTTAAAATAATTGGCAAAGTACTGGTCATGATACAAGGAGAAACCTTTCTGTGCTGTGAGTGGCTTTAATCTAGAAATGCACTGCCTGGGCAGCATGGTGGCACAGTGGTCAGCATTGCTGCCTCACAACAGCAGGGACCTGGCTTTGACTCCAGCCTCATGTGACTGTCTTTGCGAAGTTTGCACATTCTCCCCATGTCTACATGCATTTCCTCCCACAGTCTAGAGATGCGCGGGTTAGGTGAATTGGTCATGGTAAACATTTCCCTCTAGTGTCCAGGGATGTGTAGGCTAGGTGCATTAGCGATAGTAAATCTGAGGTTATGGGCATTGGGTCGGATGCGCTTTGGAGGGTCGGTTCAGACTCGATGGGCCAAATGGCCCCTATCTGCGCTGTCGTCATTCTATGACAGTGTAGAGGGGGAAGTCAGTTGAGCCTTTCAATAGAGAATTTGATTCTCATCTGGAAAGGAATAAAGTTGCAGGATTACACATGGAAAAGGCAGGTGTCACAAAGCTATCCCATTTCTTTCTAAAGGCTGTCCCTTGGCTCAAGGATACTCTATCCTTGATTTTCTTCGGAGGGGTAATAAACCAGGCCGGGCTCCCATCAGTCTGGTTTGGTACAAAGATGAAAAAGATTTTGAGAGGCCTTTTGTTTCTATGTAAGCTGATGAGACTTCAGGCCAAAGTGGACATGTTTCAGAAGTGACCTGTAAAATGAAAGGGGTGTGGTCAGCTCTCTAGCTGAACTGTTTAGTTCAGTCCAGAACTGGTTGGGAGTTTAACAGTGAGCTGTGTGGAAACTCTCTCTCTTTCTGCCCTTCAACTTCAACCTGTAAGGATGTGTTCCATTTACACTGGGATTTAAAGGGAGTTTGCTTAGTGGGACTGTGTGTATGTTCGGAACAGCATAATTAAGTCGAGTTTGGTTAGACTGAGTTTTGTAGGGGTTCGTTATTGTGTTCTTCATGTTCCATTGTGTAATTGTGTGAATAAAGTTTTGACTGTTTTAAAATCTAGTAGTCAACCTAGCTAACTTACTCTGGGTAATTTTCACTATACACGTACCGAAAGAAATTGCAAAGTTATGGTCTGGGCTGCCTGCTAAGAATGTTTTGAGTGGTCTGGCCTAGTCCATAACACAGGAAGGTGGCACATATCAACTTCTTGGGAAAAGAAATGTTCCTGTTTGTTTCTTGTGCAGGTCATTTAAGTTTGTCCTCTGATTACTAAATGTTTTCCTCAAGGAATTCGTTTCTGCTCAGTTACTCCATTAACACCTTACCTAATTTTGAGCATTACTATCAAATTATCCTTTATCTTGCTTTATGCTATCTTCATTTCTTGGGACTAGTTGAGAAATGATTGTTTGAGCATTTTAAACTGTTTGTTTTCAAAATTTATATTGATTATAGATGGTATAACTTACCAAACTCATGCTTCTATGTTTGGCAAATTGGGAAATTGTAGAACTAAGTTTGCGATAAGAGGCAGTAAATTTAAGTCAGGATCTTATGAACAGGAACTGGTTAACAACAGGGAAATTGGTGGAATAAATGCCCTAAGGTGATAAAAGGGCTCTGGACTGAGACATGTACTTATTACTGAAAAAGAATGCAACATTAGGGTCTGACTAGTTCGCAAGAAATCAGTGGCAGTTTTGGACCCTGTTTTATTCCTCTGTTATATCTTGCCTGATCCCAGTAATGGCAACCTCTACATCAAATTCACCCATAATTAGTTATGCATCTTTCTATTTAACTCAAAGGCCCCTGGATTTTAATGGAAAATAAAATCAGAAGTAGGAAAATTGGTCCCATTGACAGTAGGTCTGAGCAGAATACCCGGAAAACACAGATTTGGTTATATTCATTTGGTACAATCCAAACCTAAACCAGTGCTCAGAAATTGTCTTAGCTCACAAGGAATTCAGTAGCAAAAAAAAAAACATGTTGTTGTGAAGGAAAGCATGGTTGTGCGTTCGCCTGCACACAAGTCAAAACACTACTATTCAATCTATTTTTGGGACTCCACAGCATCAATATGCCAACAATTAGATCAATCAATTTCAATCTCGTCATATAGTGATGGTTTAGTTTAACAATAAAAAAGCCAATGAAGACCCATGTTAATGGCAGCTCAGTAGAAATAGGAGCTACGTTTATGCAACCAGCTCAGTAACTATAACATATTGGTAAAAATGCACCCCTTGTTTTGATTACAACAGGAAGGTCTCACTTACAGCTTAACGTGAAGCTGTTTCCTCTAAATGTTTTCCTTCAAACTTTTCTAATAAATTGCATTCCAAAGAAAGTCGAGCACTTCTTTAATTTAACCCATCATGTTTATATTACAAAATGAAGGTGTTCATGTGGATATTGCATTTTCAATCCAGGAGAAGCAAGCTTGGAAGCAAATTGGAACTTGTGGATGGTGATGTTTCCATATAACTATTGCCCTTGTCCTTTTAGATGGCAGTGGTTCTGGGTTTGGAAGGAGCTGAGATGAATTTCTGCAGTGCATCTTGTAAATGATACACATTGCTGCTACAGAGACAGTAGTAGGGAGAGTGAATGTCTGTACAGTCAGTCATTAAATTTCCCACTATCAGAATCCAGGGGAATTATTGTTTATAGTTGACCAGAAACCAAACAGGACTTATTAATGTGGTGGAGATCTAAGCAGGCTAAGAATTCTGCAGGGTGTAAGTCATCGGCTATTTTCCAAATGGCTGCCCTCTAAGTATGTGTAGAATACTTCCTACTTGCTTGGATTAGTGCTGCTTCAAAAACACTGAGGAAGCTCAACACCATACAGGTCAAAGCAGCCTACCTGACTAGCACTCCATCCACCATCTTCAACATTTAGTCCCTTCATGATCAATGCAGAGTGGTAGTAGTGTATATCATCTACTGGGTTTACTGCAGCAATTCACCCAGGTTCCTTCGACAACCTCTTCCAAATCTTTGATCTCTACCACTGAGACAAGCAAGGGCAGCAGACACATGGGAATGCCACCTCTGTGAACTTCCTTCAAACACACAGCATTTACTTTGGAAATATATCACCATGACCTTATTGTCAAAATCCTGGAACTTCTTTCTTAACAGCACTATGAGTATCTCTGCACCTCGAGGATTGCAACAATTTATAAAGGCAGCTCACCACCACCTTCTCCAGTGCAGTTTGTATAGGCAATAAATGCTGGCCTGGTCAGTGACACCCACATCCCATGAATGTATATAGATATCAAAGACCCTTCCAGTTATTAAATAATCCATGTTTAGAAGGACAAATGCATATGGTAACTCCTTAACCGCTCTTTTACTCATTTTTCCCTGTATCTTCTTGATATAGTATTCTGCCAGATCCTCATAGAGTCATACAGTCAAGCAGCATGGAAACAGACCCTTCAGTCCAACCAGTCTATGCCAAACATAATTCCAAACTAAACTAATCCCACCTGCCTAGTCGTTTCCCCTTCTCAACCTTGCCTATTCATGTATCTATCCAATTGTCTTTTAAATGTTGTAGTTGTACCCCCATCCACCACTTCCTCAGGAAGTTCATTCCACATGCGAACCACCTTCTGCAGAAAAGATTTGCCTCTTATGTTTTTTTTAAAATCTCTCTCCTCCCTACATCTTCCATGAATATATATATTGCCAGATCTCTATTAAATAAAGTCACATCAAATTTGTATCACTACAGTACTAGGCAATCTCTGTATGCGGCAGCTCATACTGAACAGAATATCTCATCAGACCATCTTTGTTTTTGAAGTATTCTTTGTGCTGTACTGTGTCAGATGGCCTTTTAACAGAATCCTCCACATCCTTTGATTTGGATTTCTTTGTGCAGAAACCTCTCTTAGTCTGACCATATAGAACCCAGGTCAAATTTCTTTGTATTGTATCCCTCACATTGGCCTTGCACACATTTCAATCAGATGCTTCTTTTATGACATTTTGTCAGATTTCTTCTTTATTTCATAGCACCTTAGTATATTCATCTTATTCACGATGTAGTCATATTCTTTTGATGCATGTTTTAAAAATCACCTTCTTGCAGGATTTTCAGAAAAAAATATAACCCTGAATTGCAGGGTCAGATCCTCTCCACTTGTAGTCATATTCTCTTTTGGACTGTTAGACTCTCTGTATATAATTTCCACTTGCATCCGACCTTATGACATTTTGTCATAAGGTCGGATCAGATCAGATTCACCTTTGACAGAATCCTGTCAGGCTTACTTTAAGCAAATTTCTCAAAGATTCTCTTCATTAATATCAGAAAAGATCTTCTTTATACTGATTCCTATTGGTTCCTCTTTGCTTACTATCCTTTAAGCATTTATATGTTATACTATTCCAGCAGATCTGCTTTGTGTAACCCACAAATAGGATTTTCTGGGCAAGGATAACACAAGTTTTGTAATTAACATGGATAGTTGGAATGAAAACATAGATACACCTTGAATCTAACAGAATGAAGGATAGGGTCCACTGGAAGAATGGCTTTATTCCTAAGAAGGTCTACGGTATTGAGCCTCTTAAGCCTGATGTTCTATTCAGTTAGATCATATGTGTTCCATGCCTTGACTCAAATTACTCTGATAATCTTATCCAATAAACACAGTGGTTAGCACTGCTGCCTCACAGCGCCAGAGACCCGGGTTCAATTCCCGACTCAGGCGACTGACTGTGTGGAGTTTGCACATTCTCCCCGTGTCTGCGTGGGTTTCCTCCGGGTGCTCCGGTTTCCTCCCACAATCCAAAAATGTGCGGGTCAGGTGAATTGGCCATGCTAAATTGCCCGTAGTGTTAGGTTAAAGGAGTAAATGTAGGGGTATGGGTGGGTTGCGCTTCGGCGGGTCGGTGTGGACTTGTTGGGCCGAAGGGCCTGTTTCCACACTGTAAGTAATCTAATCTAATCTAAAAAAAAAAATAGATCATGAAAAACCTCAATTTGTCCAGTGATCACTGTTTGTAGGAGAATTCCAGGTTTCCATGATTTTTTGTGTGAAAAAGTTTGCTTCCTGCTTTCACTCCTAAAAGGCCTAAAAGTTCTAATTTGAGGATGCTGGATAATTCAAGATAGAGAACAGGAAAAATTTCTGGCTGTAAGAGCTGCTCCTTTTTTGAGGTATTTTAGGTGCTGGACGTGATTTCCTTGAATTCCAGGAGCAGCAATTACTGTTTTATATGCTGTTGCATTATTTTCAACTTTGGAGAAAAAAAGTCAAAACAACAGCAGTTTTAAAAGGGAGAGGAACAGACAAAGGAAGCACATGGTGAGGTTAATGCAGGAGAGAGAGAGAGAGAAAGAAACCCACATTGCTAAATGATAGAGTTAGCAGTTACTGCCTTTGCTGTTGAATTCATGCATCACTGGACATCGGAGTGCATCTGGGAAAAAGCGTGGCCTTAAAATAAGTCTGCAGTAGTGAGCAGAGTGGGTTCTTTCTTGATTATGTTTTACTGAGCTATGTCTCTTGATTAAACTTAAAATATAGGCCATAAGTATAAATTTAACCTGGAGTGTTTTATAGAGGAATAAGACAGTGCTATTTTCTGGGTCTGTAGACTGAAAGAAGCAAAAATGACCTTCTTGACGGATGTGGGAGTTTAGGAAGAGTTTACGGGTTACTGAGGATTACATCTGCAATAAATGCTGTTGGTTGCAAATCCTATCAGATCAAATGGATCAGTTGGAGAGGAAGTTAGCGGCAATGAGAAATTTATAAGAGCAAGGGGATGTGATGATAGCAGTTACAGGAAGGGGGGGCAAGTCTCAGATACAGTCACATAGATGGGTTAACTCCAGGAAAGATAAGAGAGGTAGCAGGTAGTGTAGGAATCTTCTGTGGCTATCCACATTTCAAACAAGTATGCTGTTTTGAAAAATGTAAGGGGTGATGGACTCTCAGGGGAACGTAGCATGAACAGCCATGTTTCTGGCATTGAGACCGGTTCTAATGTAATGAGAGGTATGTCGTGTTCCAATCGATCGATTGTGTTAGGGGACTCTCTAGGCAAGGTACAGACAGATGTTTCTGTGGCCAGCAGCGAAAAATCAGAATGGTGCGTTGCTTCCCTGGTGCCAGGATCAAGGATGTCACAGAGAGGGTGCAGAATGTTCTCACGGGGGAGAGGGGCCAGCAAGAGGTCATTGCCCACATTGGAACCAATGATATAAGAAGGGAAAAGATTAAGATTCTAAAGGGAGATTACGGAGAGTTAGGCAGAAATTTAAAAAGGTCTTCAAGGGTAGTAATATCTGGATTACTCCTGGTGCTACGAGCTAGTGAGGGCAGGAATAGGAGGATAGAGCAGATGAATGCATGGCTGAGGAGCTGGTGTATGGGAGACGGATTCACATTTTTGGATCATTGGAAGCTGTTTTGGGGTAGAAGTGACCTGTACAAGAAGGACAGATTGCACCTAAATTGGAAGGGGACTAATATACTGGCAGGGAGATTTGCTAGGGCTGCTTGGGAGGATTTAAACTAGTAAGGTGGGGGGAGGGGTGGGACCCTGGGAGATAGTGAGGAAAGAGATCAATCTGAGACTGGTACAGTTGAGAACAGAAGCGAGTCAAACAGTCAGGGCAGGCAGGGACAAGGGAGGACTAATAAAGTAAACTACACTTATTTCAATACAAGGGGCCTAACAGGGAAGGCAGATGAACTCAGGACATGGTTAGGAACATGGGACTGGGATATCATAGCAATTACAGAAACATGGCTCAGGTATGGGCAGGACTGGCAGCTGAATGTTCCAGGATACAAGTGCTACAGGAAGGATAGAAAGGGAGGCAAGAGAGGAGGGGGAATGGCATTTTTGATAAGGGTTAGCATTACAGCTGTGCTGAGGGAGGATATTCCTGGAAATACATCCAGGGAAGTTATTTGGGGGGAAGTGAGAAATAAGAAAGGGATGATCACCTTATTGGGATTATGTTATAGACCCCTGAGTAGTCAGAGGGAAATTGAGAAACAAACTTGTAAGCAGATCTCAGCTATCTGTAAGAATAATTTGGTGGTTATGGTAGGGGATTTTAACTTTCCAAACATAGACTGGGACTGCTATATTGTTAAGGATTTAGATGGAGAGGAGTTTGTTAAGTGCGTACAAGACAATTTTCTGATTGAGCACGTGGATGTACCTACCAGAGAAGGTGCAAAACCTGACTTACTCTTGGGAAATAAGGCAGGGCAGGTGACTGAGGTGTCAGTGGGGGAGCACTTTGGGGCCAGTGACCATAATTCTACTCATTTTAAAATAGTGATGGAAAAGGATAGACCAGACCTAACAGTTGAAGTTGTAAATTGGAGAAAGGCCAATTTTGACAGTATTAGGCAAGAACTTTCAAAAGCTGATTGGGCGCAGATATTCGCAGGTAAAGGGATGGCTGGAAAATGGGAAGCCTTCAGAAATGAGATAACGAGAATTCAGAAAAAGTATTCAAAGTTTGTGAGAAGATTTGTAGCTCGGGTGCTCGTTGCTGTGGTTCTGTTTGCCGAGCTGGAAGTGTTTGTTGCAAACGTTTCGTCCCCTGTCTAGGTGACATCCTCAGTGCTTGGGAGCCTCCTGTGAAGTAGTATATTCCTGTCAGGGTGAAAGGAAAGGCTGGTAGGTATAGGGAATACTGGATGACTAAAGAAATTGAGTGTTTGGTCGGGAAAAAGAAGGAAGCATATGTAAGGTATAGACAGGATAGATCAAGTGAATCCTCAGAAGAATATAAAGGAAGTAGGAGTATACTTAAGAGGGAAATCAGGAGGGCAAAATGGGGACATGAGATTGCTTTGGCAAATAGAATTAAGGAGAATCCAAAGGGTTTTTACAAATAAATTAAGGACAAAAGGGTAACTAGGGAGAGAACAGGTCCCTCAAAGATCAGCAAGGCGGCCTTTGTGTGGAGCCGCAGAAATTTGGGGAGATACTAAATGAGTACATTGCACCAGTATTTACTGTGGAAAAGGATATGGGAAATATGGACTGTAGGGAAATAGATGGTGACATCTTGCAAAATGTCCAGATTACAGAGGAGGATGTGCTGGATATCTGATCAGGTGTACCCGAGAACTCTGTGGGAAGCTAGAGAAGTGATTGCTGGGCCTCTTGCTGAGATATTTGTATCATCAATTGTCACAGGTGAGGTGCCGGAAGACTGGAGGTTGGCAAACATGGTGCCCCTGCTTAAGAAGGGTGGTAAGGACAAGCCAGGGAACCATAGACCGGTGAGCCTGACCTCGGTGGTGGGCAAGTTGTTGGAGGGAATCCTGAGGGACAGGATGTACATGTATTTGGAAAGGTAAGGACTGATTTGGTATAGTCAACATGGTTTTGTGCGTGGGAAATCATGTCTTGCAAACTTGATTGAGTTTTTTGAAGAAGTAACAAAGAGGATTGATGAGGGCAGAGCAGTAGATGTGATCTATATGGACTTCAGTAAGGTGTTCGACAAGGTTCCCCATGGGAGACTGATTAGCAAGGTTAGATCTCATGGAATACAGGGGAACTAGCCATTTGGATAAAGAACTGGCTCAAAGGTGGTGGTGGTGGAGGGTTGTTTTTCAGACTGGAGGCCTGTGACTAGTGGAGTGCCACAAGGATCGGTGCTGGGTCCTCTACTTTTTGTCATTTACATAAATCATTTGGATGCGAGCATAAGAGGTACAGTTGGTAAATTTGCAGATGACACCAAAATTGGAGGTGTA
>NC_057710.1:50640368-50658097 GCF_004010195.1 Chiloscyllium plagiosum | reverse complement strand
CACTTCTTGCGGTTGCAGGGGAAGGTGCCGGGAGTGGAGGTTGGGTTGTTGGGGGTGTGGACCTGACGAGGGAGTCATGGAGGGAGTGGTCTCTCCGGAATGCTGATAGGGGTGGGGAGGGAAATATATCCCTGGTGGTGGGGTTTGTTTGGAGGTGGCGGAAATGATGGAGGATGATGCGATGTATCCGGAGGTTGGTGGGTGGAAGGTGAGGACCAGTGGGGTTCTGTCCCGGTGGCGATTGGAGGGGCGGGGTTGAAGGTCAGAGGTGCGGGAAGTGGAGGAGATGCGGTGGAGAGCATCGTCGACCATGTCGGAGGGGAAATTGCAGTCTTTGAAGAAGGAGGCCATTTGGGTAGTTCACGCACCTGCACCTCCACACACATCATTTACTATATCCGCTGCTCCTGATGTGGTCTCCTCTACATTAGGGAGACAGGCCGCCTACTTGCGAAACGTTTCAGGGAACACCTCTGGGACACCCGCACCAACCAACCCAACTGCCCCGTGGGATAAGGAGGAGTAAGAGTGAAGATGAAAAGGCCATCAGATAACGGAAAAGGAAATGTAAACGCATATTTAAAAAAATCATAGGGAGAGTAGGAGAAATAAGGATGAAGAGGAGACTTTTTATTTGCAGTCTGTATGTGATGTGGACCTGACTGGCTAGGCCCAGCATTTATTGCCGATCTTTAATTTGTCAACTGGCACTTAAAAATGGTTCTCGCGTCACTATAGGCCAGACCAAGTAAGGATGGTTGACTTCCTCCCCTGAAGGAGATTTGTGAACTAGATGGGTTTTTAATAACAATTGGCAGTTGTTACTTGGTGTCAGTTTTCTATTTCAGTTTTTTATTGAATTAAAATTTCACCATTTGCCATGGTGGGATTCAAATGCATGCCCTCACAACATTAGTCTGGGTTTGTGGATTTTTTTGGGGGGGTGCATTATGATTACACCACTGCCTCCCCTTAAATCATTATGGAAGTGGAAACATAGATATTTTAGGTATGGATTGAATTGATTGAGCCAAATGAAGAATAGGAGTTGCTTCTGAAAATACTGAAAAATCAAAACTCATTTGATAACAGCAAGGGAATGTAACTAAATGTAACTAACTTTCAGAGACCACACAAAGGCACAATGGGCAAAATGATCGCCTTCTGTGCTATATGATTCCATGATTTTAACTCAAATTGAAAGCTAAGTCACTGAGCCTTGCTGGCTAGAATATTAAGCCACCAAATTATTTCAGACAGGAGGTAAATGAGAACCTAACTGCAGTTGCTTAATTTTCATTTAATACATAAACATATGTGTCATGAGAGAGGAGAATAGTCAACATATTGCTCTTATTCAGAAAAGTAAAGAAGGATAAACCAATTAACCAAACATCAGTCATGTCAATGATGGAGAATCTCTGACAATTCAAGATAAAGTTATTTTGAATTTAAAACTGAAGGAATTAATCATGGACAACTGGAGCAAATGTATTAAAGACAGTTCTTGATTATTCAAACTTTGTATAGACATAACGTATTGAATCTATAGGGGGAATAAAGTATTATGGAATCACAGAATTAGTAAAGTGCAGCAAGAGGCCTTTCAGCCCATCATGCCTACACAGGTTCTATTATATATTTCAGTTTGATTATCTAGTGCCTATAGAGTCAGACTGAATAATAGAGCCTACACATGCACGATGCTATCCATATGGATTTTCAGAAAATGTGAGAATACTTAATAAGCAAGAGGCTTGATTGAAAGCATTGGGTGCATTGTGAAAGAGGAAATGTATCAGTTTGGGCAGAAGACTGGCTAATGGACTGGAAATACAGAGCTAACATGCATAGATATCAAGAGCAGAAAGTACTCGGAGCACTTAGATAGCTTTGGTAAAGAAAGCAGTATTCAGTATAATGCTCCATCAGAACTGAAATGGGTGTTGCTTGGATTGGAGAAAGGTTGAAAGTGGTGTACCACAATGGTCAATACTGTGTCCACCTCTTTCTTCAGCACATAGCGATTATTTGAACCAGCCATCAAGAAATCAATTTTGAAATTTGCTGTCTGTAGAAAAGTAGAGCTTTGAGAAAGATGAAATGGAAGTTGCCACAGTATCGGAAGCAATAGGTCACTTTCCCATTAAAGAAAAACATTCTGGTAGGAGTTTAACCTTAAGTGAGAAGAGAGATCATCAACCAATTCTTTTCACAGATGATAGTGTAGAGAATGCTTTCCCACTGGGTATCTCTCAAGAATTGACAATTTTGTTTAAAAGGAATTCTGTGTAAATATTTTAGCAAAGGAGGAGATGGATCTACTGTAAACAAACAAATTAAGTTCTGAAGAAGGCACAGAGTCAGTCTAATGACCAAGTGTTGCAATCCCTCCAGGACAGGAGTGTCCTTCCTTCATAAAAGCAAATGACTGCAGATGCTGGAATCTGAAACCAAAAGAGAAAATGCTGGAAAATCTCAGCAGGTCTGGCAGCATCTGTAAGGAGAGAAAAAAGCTGACGTTTCGAGTTGAACTTTGACAAAGGGTCAGTTAGCCTCGTAACGTCAGCTCTTTTCTCTCTTTACAGATGCTGCCAGACCTGCTGAGATTTTACAGCATTTTCTCTTTTGGTGTTCTTCCTTCAGTTAGGAGACCAAAACTGCCTATAGAACCCTCACTGTGGCCTTACCAATGCACTGTATGACTACAGTAAGACTTTACTATATATTTCCATTCCCCTTAACCAAAGCGAAGATTTCATTTGCCATCCCAATTTTTCAATTTTGTTTTGTGATTCATGTGAAAGACATCCATTGTTCCTTTGAATGTAAATATTTCCCAGTCTTTTGTCATTCAAAAGTTGCTAAATTCATTTTAAAAATCTGCATTCCACACCAGTACTTCACTGGACTTGTAAATCAATCTGGGCTCGCACTTCAATGTAGTAGTGAGTGAGATTTGAACTGCCAGAAGAGTTGTATCGCTGGTCGAATATTAAAATGAGGACTGACAGGACTTAAAAGATCCCAATCCACTATTTTAAACAAAAGCAGAAGAATTATCCCTCATAGTTTCCTAATTTCTGATGACAGATTACCAATCAATATGTATTATATGACTTTCACAGTTACTATGACTACACTTGTTCGCATTCTGCTTTCTCAAAGGATTCCATCTCACTCTCCAGTTTCGTCATCTCCATTGCATCTTTTCTGATGATACAGCCACCCACAACAGCATTTCAGATATGTCTTCTTTTTCCCTCAACAGAGGACTTCAATAACAAAACTTCTGAAGTCAAAGGTAATGAGAATACTTTGTAACAGGTCCTTGCTTCAAGTGATGGAACATACTTCCAATCCTTATAATCTTTTGTGTGTGACTACAGTATCATTCATGAGTGCACACTTCTCTGGAGGAGAGGGTTCATTCTGCATATGTAGTTAACAAGGGAGCACACATTCCCTCAAGGATGGGTGATGACCAATGCCCAAACACCATCCAGACTTGGTCGTATAGCACAAACAGAAACTACTGCACCTACTGTGAATGTATTGGCAGCTATGTTCTTCCTTATTGTGCAGATGAGGGTTGGTTGAAGATGTCATGTGATCTGGGTCATGCTCCTGACAGTGGGCACCAGGCTCCACCTGATTACCCCCTAACTCCTTTGTGTTAACCTCGCTGTCAACTCCATCAACTTTTAGACTCCCTATTTTTCCATTTTTATGTGCTTCTTTCTCATTCAAACACGGGCATTTGGTTGAAGCACACATAGTGTGTTTGTCGTGTAAGCTGTTGGTAGATACAGTTGCTGTATGACACGAGCTATACTGACATAGCTCAATGCACTACAACAACATTTTCAATGTTGACTGCTCAGTGCTGTCAACCATGTTAAGCTGACTACATTTCTGTCTGTGCTAAATAGCAAGTCAGAGATGTGTGCACCTGTAAGTAGCAGTGTGCTAAAAGGTAAAGCAAAACAGAGATGCCATGATTGTCCAATAAACACAAAATGAATGATTATGAAAACCATGTTTGAGATTGATGTCTGTCCTTATGCACAGAATGGCCTGGTAGAAGCATTGCAATGTAAGGTGTCAATAAGTTCCAAAGTTCCAAAGTGGTGTTGTACTGGTGTCCAATGAGTTAGCTCTAAATGGATCATGATGATGGGGTGAACTAGTATTTTGCTGATGTGGATTTCCTTGGACGTAGGTTGGAAGTGGTTGCTACCTGTGAAGTGTGCAATAAAACATTGGTAAATGAACTTGAAGATAGTGGCCCAGAGAAGCAAGTAGCAAGTTGGATCCTCCAATCATCCGCTTTGACTTTCAAACCAAGAATTGGCGCCATCTAGTGTTTCACCAGTGCATGGGAGAACTACATAAAAATGAGTCAAAGTTAGCTAATAATGAGATGCAAATACACAGAAATGAGGACCTCCCTATTTGCCAACAAATTCTCATTGAGCTGGTGAAACTTTAAGCGGAAAATTGGACTTTTTTGTCTTAATGTCGAGAATCAGATTTTTTTTCTCATTTTCTTTGTATTCTGTCACACTTTTTGTCATTGCCCACACTGTTCAATGGCTGAGACACACCCACCCCATGTCCTTCCATGGAAGTATTGAGCAATTAAAGTTATTGTTACACTCGTTAAATCTCAGTTAAAACCCGACCATTGAATAAAGTAAAGCCTAAGTCCTTAGAAGCACAGCATTATCAACAACATCTCCCCAAATCTTGTCAATGAACTGGACAACACTAACCTTTACTAGCTGCGAACAGTGGAAATTGAAAGTGTCACACAAACTGCTCTTAGATAAATATTTAATCAAACAGCCTGAAGTGTCTTTTAAGAATGGTTGAAAGGACCTGATGTTCTGGCTGACACAATGCCAAGCCTGGCTGCAATCAGATTCTGGATCTTGATTGGGAATGATGGTGTAACCCTTTCCCTGCCAGTTGTAATGGTGCATTTTCCTTCACCTGCATGTGTCAGTGAGGAAATGAGGGTGGATTCCTGCAGCCATACCCACTGCATAATTTATGTCAGAGTAAGCAGCTGTAGAGAGCCTGACAGAATCAAAGGGAATATTTCAGGAAAATTCTGTTGGCTTCCTTTCAGCTAACAGGCGGACACAAAAATGTACTCTAGTAGCAACTCGCAGGTCTGCCATCAAATGGAATGCAAACATGACACATGCAGAAGATATTGCAAATGAGGGATAAAATAAATGCATTGAGAGTCCACAGCCTACAGATGTTTAGTACAGAAGAATCCTCTACAGAGTAACAGTAATGACATGAGAAAAAAGACTCACTTCTAAAAAAGAAATTTGGCTTTGAAATGGAACAGAAGGTGGATGCTCTACTGAAGTGATAAAACTCAATCAGTTTTTTAATAATGTCGATGGTACATACAATCAATGCCTTAAATCTGCTCAACGTGTTATATTTGTATCCCTCACTCCCTCTAATTCCTATAATATGCACAAATTAAAAACTCAAACTTGGCAATACCAAAACACAACATCTAATTTTATCCAGTTCAAGTATGTTCAAATTTGAGGGGTTCCTTGTTCTTCACCTAGGTTCCTCATTGAAGAATGACTCCAGGAGATTGAAAGGAAGTCACCAAACACTTCTTCCTAATGACACTGAAATGTTTCCACAAGTAGGAGAGCTAGGACTTAGAACTGAGACAAGGAGGAATTTCTTCAGCTAGAGGGTGGTGAATCTGTGAAACTCATCGCTGCAGAAGTCTGCGGAGGCCAAGTCATTGAGTGTGTTTAAGACAGCGGTAGATAGGTTCTTGATTAGTTATCGAGAGAAAGCAGGAAAACGGGGTTGAGAAACATGATTGAATGGCGGAGCTGACACAATTGGCCAAACAACCTTACCTATGGTCTTAGAAATGAAGATAATGGAAATAGACAGAATGAACAGATTCAAAGGGAAATCAGAAGAGACAAGGTAAACTTTTCTAAAGAGGTACGGTGAAGGTGTGGAGGAAGAGTGATTACTTAGCACAATGGCCTTTTATAGCCAGAAAATTGGCATTATCTTCCCATTCCAATGTAAATATAAGCAAAGCAATATTCAATAGATATCAATTACTTTGATTAAAAGTCAAAATACTGCAAATGGAGCCCATCATTTCCTGTTTATTTGCACATCTAATTTATAGTACTCAGAGAGACAGTGCCCACATTTATCCACCTTCTCCCTTCAAATTCCAGGACAAGTGTGAGAATTTATCCACACTGAAAAGGAGATAGAACCAGTAAAAATCGAAGACATGGGCCATTCACAATGTCAGGAGGCTCTAAAACACTTTATAGGTAATTAAGTACTTTTAAAACATAGTCACTGACGTAATTTGGGAAGCAACCAATTTGTACTCCACAAGCTTTCAAAGCTGTAAGCAGCAGAGTGAAAATGGCCATCTGCTTTTGTGATGTCAGTTGAAGGTTAAATGATGGTCATGACTGTTGGGATAACTCTTACGCTTCTTCGAAATTATACCATGGAATTGTTACATCCGCCTGAGAAAGCAGGGAAAACCTCAGTTAAACATCTCAACCAAAAGACAGTGCATCTGACAGAGTCTCAAACCCTCACTGCTGTACTGAGCTGTCACACTAGATTTTGTGCTCAAGTCTCTGGAATGGGCCATATGCTCACAGTCTTCCAAATCAGACAGCAGAGGTGTTTTGTATTCTTTCATGGGATGAGCGCATCACTGGCGAGGCCAGCATTTATTTCTTGCTCCTCATTGCCAGTGGGCATTTAAGAGATGATCACATTGCTTTGGGTTTGGAGTCACATGCAAACCTGACCAGGTAAGCATGACATATTTCCTTCCCTAAAGGATATTAGTGAGATGGCATTTCAAAGCCAAATTTCCCTTTTAGAAGTGAGCCTTTTTCCTCATGACTGTCATTAATGTTACTATATTGGGAAAAACAGAATAACATGGTCAACAAACTCACTTTGGAACATAATCGTGAATAAATGACATGAAAAGATAGAATGTTATAGGCTTATCTTGAAATCTGCAGTATTCAGCCTCTCTCTTTTTAAATGTAAAATTTTATGAAAAACACCTGGGCCTATCTCAGGTAAATTTCCATGACATAAAATTTCATAAGTTCTCAATATTTTTATTCAGTAAACAATTTTTATGATTCCAGCTAATTTATTACTGGACAAGCCAGATCTGAGCCTAAAATCTGGATTGATAGATCATATGTTGCTTCTTTTATTTTATTTAGGTGGTCCCCTCACTGAGGCATAATCATGCAATGCTGTTGATTCAGTTTTAACAATAAAGCAAAGATTTACTCTGCAAAAGGAATGACAATAATACTGAATAGACCAAACTATTTACATATAACACAAAATTAAAGGTTTCAAAATGTAAAAGTACAACCTCATTAATCCCAAAAGCATCCCTTTACAGTACTCACAGCATACAGTCATAGAGACCCTTCAGTCCAACTCGTCAATGCCAACCACATATCCAAAATTAATCTAGTCCCATTTGCCAGCATTTGGTCCATATCCCTCTAAACTCATCCTGTGCATATACCCTAAATGCCTTTTAAATGTTGTGATTGTACCAGTCTCCACCATTTCTTCTGGCAGCTCATTCCATACACACACCACCCTCTGCGTGAAAAAAAATGCCCCTTTTAAATCTTTCTCCTCTCATTTGAAACATCTCTTTGAAAGTGGAATCATAGGTAGATAGGATAGTGAAGAAGGCGTTTGGTATGCTTTCTTTTATTGGTCAGAGTATTGAGTGCAGGAGTTGGGAGATCATGTTGTGGCTGTACAGGACATTGGTTAGGCCACAGTTGGAATATTGCATGTATTGCACCTATCGGAAAGGTGTTGTGTAACTTTAAAGGGTTCAGAAAAGATTTGCAAGGATGTTGCCAGAGTTGGAAGATTTGAGCTATAGGGAGAGGCTGACCAGGCTGGGGCTGTTTTCTCTGGAGTGTCGGAGACTGAGGGATGACCTTATAGAGGTTTACAAAATTATGAGGGGCATGGATAGGGTAAATCGGCAAAGTCTTTTCCCTGGGGTCGGGTAGTCCAGAACTAGAGGGCATAGGTTTAGGGTGAGAGAGGAAAAATATAGAAGAGACCTAAAGGGTAACCTTTTCACACAGAGGGTGGTACATGTCTGAACTGAGCTGCCAGAGGAAGTGGTGGAGGCTGGTATGATTGCAACATTTAAGAGGCATTTGGATGGGTGTATGAATAGGAAGGGTTTGTAGAGATATGGGCCGGGTGCTGGCAGGTGGGGTTAGATTGGGTTGGGATATCTGGTCGGCATGGATGGGTTGGACCGAAGGGTCTGTTTCTATGCTGTACATCTCTATGACTCTATATGCCCTCTAGTTCTGGACTCCCCCACCCCAGGGAAAAGACCTTGTCTATTTACCTTTTCTATGCCCTTCATGATTTTATAAATTTCTATCAGGTCACCTCTCAGCTTCTGACACTCAGAAATACAGCCCCAGCCTGTTCAGTCTCTCCCTACAACTGAAGCCCTCCAACCCTGGCAACATCCTTGTGAATCTTTTCTGATCCCTTTCAAGTTTCACATTATCCTTCCTATAACAGGGAGACTAAAATTGAATACAGTTTTCCAAAAGTGGCCTAATCAATCTCCTGTACAGCTGCAACATGATCTCCTAACTCCTACACTCAATCCATTGACCAATAAGGGCAAGCATGTCAAATGCCTTCTTTCCTATCTTGTCGACCTGGGACTCCACTTTCAAGGAATTATGAACTTGCACTCAAAGATCTCTTTGGTCAGCAACACTCCCCAGGACTTAACATTAGTGTATAAGTCCTGCCCTGATTTGCTTTTCCAAAATGCAGCACTTTACATTTATCTAAATTAAACTCCATCTGCCACTCCTCGGCCTAGTGGCCCATTTGATCAAGATCCCATTGTATTCTAAGGTCATCTTCTTTGCTGTTCTCTAATTTTGGCATAATCTCCAACTTACTAACTGCCATTTATATAAATGATGAAAATCTTTGGACCCAGCACCAATCCTTGTGGTACACCGCTGGTCATAGATCTCTAGTCTGTAAAGCAACCCTCCATCACCATCCTCTGTCGTCTACCTTTGAGCCTGTTCTGTATTCAAATGGCTAGAGAAACAATTCCTTTCATTATCATATCTATCAGGCTTAATGTAAGTATAGCTTCAATTCCCAGTCTTGAGAATCTACTTGTCTCTTTGTTAAATCTTCAAACAACTACTTCAGATTTTCTCAGCTGCAAGTGATCCCTACAGGGTTTTAACCAAATACCTCTGGTCTGGTACTTTAAATCTAAAGTCCTAACAATGAGGTAACTTATTTCTTAACCTTTCTGAACCATCTCCTTCTGTCAGAAGCAAATGTTTACACATCCAGGTTCAGCCAAGACTTCTACAAAACTTCCAAGTCGAAACCCAAAAGCTTTTTTTCCAAGTTATGGGTGTTTCATCTTCTCAAAGAGAGAGAGAGAAAAAAACAATCTCCGACCTTCTAAACTTCTTTTATACCTTCACAGGAAGTAGATATTGCTGGCTGGGTCAGTATTCATGCCTATCTCTCATTGGCCATCAATGATGGTGACCAGCTTTTTTGAACTACTGCAGTCCATTTGATTTGTGTAGATCCCAATGCTATTAGGGAGGGAGCACCAGGGTTTTGATCCAATAACGTTGAAGGAGTAGTGATATATTTCCAAGTTATATCGCTAACTTGGTGAGTGACCTGAAGGGGAACTTGTATATGCACAAAATTGTTTCCTTCGTTAACTTGTAAAATCTCTCCCAAAGAAAACAAAACTCCATTACATATCAGGTGCACTCCCCCACTCTGTTATTTTAAAAATAAATCACGATGGCTACAGATATACATACAACTTAATCATTAAACCCCTTCACAGACACAGAACAAATCCACGTTACTAACCCAATATCCATGATCTAAAACAAATGATAATAAACTATATAACAATGACATCTTTTTTCTCTGTACATTAAGATTGTTAATGTGGGAAATAAAATTAAAAATCAGTGTAGCTTTTTGGGGTGGGTTTCTGAGGTTAGGATTAAATTGCATTGCTGAGATGATTGCTTTGTTTAACTGAAATAAAACTGCTCCATTAGTTAACATCAATATTCTTGATTTGAGAAATATAAAAATATCTTAAAAATATGCACATCTTGAAAAGGGTAAACAGACAAACTGTACAGTCGGGCAAATGATCAAAATATCCAGCTTAATTTGTAACAACCACAGATCATGCGTAATATGATTATTTATGAAGCATGCAGTAAGGATGTCAATATTTTTGGTATTCAATGAACCAGTGCTTTCTGTTTGTATGAGTGAAATGAAATTTGTATTACAGTCCCAGAAGAATATTACAAAATGTCTCACATGATTGAAACTAGAACCATATTAATTTCAGCTTATGTTGACATCGTGTATTTGAATTTTACTCTACTTCTGAAAATAAGAATCCCAACTGTTATTGTGTATAATGTCACAGCTACCCAAAATCAATCATCACCTCTTCATTTATAGGAACACAGGAATAGGAGTAGGCCATTCAGCCTGTTGAACTTGCTCTACCATTTAATAGATTGTTGCTGATGGAACACTTCAATACTTCTTCCCCATACTATCACAATGATCCATTATAGATTGTGACCTCTGGTTCTAAATTTCCCATTGAGGGAAACATTACCCTTACATCTGCTGTGTCTATCCCTTTCAGCATTTTGTAGGTTTCAATGAGATCACCTCTTATTTTTTTAAACTTTAGAGAATACAGGCACAGTTTACCCAATCTCTCTTCAAAGGACAGTCCTGCCATCCCAGGAACAAGTCTGGTGAATCTTCATTGCTCCCTTTATGGCAATAATATCTTTTCTGAAATAAGAAGACCAAAACTGCACACAGTACTCCAAGTGCAGTCTAACCAAGCTCCTACAATGAAACAAGACTTCAATACTCACATACTCAAATCCAAATATAATAAAGGCTAACATTTCATTAGCCCTCTTAAAAGCTTGGCGCAGCTGCAAGCTAACCTTTAGTAACTTATTGACAAAGACACCCATGTCCTTTTGCTCAACTACACTTTGCAACCTCTCACTTTTTAAGAAATACTCTGCCGTGATTCTTCCTACCAAAGTGGATAATATCACATTCTTGTACATTATATTCTATCTGCCATGTTCTTACCATTCAATAAACCAATATTCCTGAAAATGTTTTGCATTTTCATCACAACTCACAATTTTGTTGAATTTTGCATCATCCCCACACTTGAAAACATGACATTTAGTCCCATACTGAGTCATTGGCATAAAATAAGAACAGCAGGGGTGCAGGTACTGATTCTTTCAGGATCTACCTCGCCACATCGTCCACTAATACAAAAATGATCCAATTATTTCTACTCTGCTTTCTGGCTGTTAGTCAATCCTTAATCTATGCGAGTACTTTACCTCCTGCCCCATGTGCTTTAATTTTGGTAACCAATTTCTGTGTGCAGACTTCATCAAAAACCTTCTGAAAATCCAAACATACAACATGCATCAACTCCTGTTTATCTATTTTGTTCGCAATATCCTTAAGAAAACTTCAACATGTCACACTAAGTTCAATCAGATCATTTTTGTCCAAGTGTCCATTATTCACATCCTACCATAGAAACATGGAAATTAGGAGCAGAAGTGGGGCTTTGAGCCTGTTTCTGCATTCAATATGATCATGGCTGATCCATTATTTCAATACTACATTATGACTTTATGCGGACACTCTTTGATGCTTTTAAAATCTAAAGAATTATCTATCTCTGTCTTGTATATTTTCAGTGACTTGGCTTCCACAGCCTTTGTGGCTGAGAATTCCAAAGGTTCACTACTCTTTGAGGGTGAAGAAAGTTTTCCTCAGCTCAGTCCTAAATGATCTCCCCTGTATCCTCTGGCTTTTGAGGAAAACATCCGCCCAGCATTTGGTCAACCGAATCTTGTTAGAAATGTATACATTTCAATCAGATCCCCTCTCATCCTTCTGAACTCTAGTGAATAGTCATTTATGATTGAGGCTAGCATTTTCCCTGCTACTTATTTAAGGTTGACAGGTCTGTAGTTCTGTTTTATCCTTTGCTTCTTTCTTAAATTGTGATATTTGCGCACTTCCAATCTGCAGGAATCATTTTAGAATGTATGGAATTTTGGAAGATATTTACCAATGCATTGACTATTTTTATAACCAACTCCTTCAACATTCTGGGAGACAGACTACCAGGTCCTGTAGCCTTATCAACTTTCAGTCCCATTATTTTTCCAGTACAGCTACCTTAATAACACTAATTTCCTTCAACTCCTCATTCCCCTAAATCACTTGGATCTCTAATTCTAGGAGATTTCCTGTGTCTTCAACATTAAAAATAGATACAAAGTGCTCATTAAATTTTCTGTCATTTTTCTATTCCCCATTATAAATTCCTTCTGCTTTTAATGGACCCACATTCATCTTAACCAAACATCACCTTATAATGTACAGTAAGGTGATTGCGCAGACCATTTTTAATGTTTTTTGCCAGGTTACATTTTATTCTTCCTTTCCAAATTCTTCCTTTATTGATCCACCTTTGCTATAATATAACTTTGAAAACTGTTTGTCACCCTAAGAATAAATATTACTATAGAAACTTACTTGCACAGACACAATACAAACTTATTTTTATGCAATCTTATTTCCAGAGAAGAGACTGCACCTTGGATTTCAAGAAGGATCACGAACAAAAGAGAGATAAAAATTAAATCAAGTCAAATAAAATAATAAATTATTTCTTTTTCATTTTAAACTATTTGGAGGCTCTTCCGAACAGCAGATTCTCACCAACCAATAAAATGACAGATTTCCTGTAAGTTCATTTCAAGGATTTTTTTTACACTCAACTTCTCTTAGCTCTGTGTCCAGAATGAAGCCATTGCCTACTCTCTGTGCTCTTTTTAAATTTGCTGCTTCTGCTTTCCGTCCAAGTAGAGAATGAATCTACATAAACCCAAGATGTTTATTCAACATTAATCTCATACCATAATGCAACAGAACAGAAGAAAATGGAGCTGAGAAAACATCATTGAACTGGCTCCATCACACTCGCTTTGCAACTCAATTTGGCCACATTCAACGTTGCTAACCCAGAAACTCACACTTCTTTACTTCTACTAAAATAAGAATTGTTCTAATTCCTTTTTGAATGGTTTAATGGGCCAATTATTCATCAAAGTGGTAGTCAGCAGATCAAAGGTTCCAATCATGAAGACAACTGAAATCATAGTTAAAAATCGCACAACACCAGGTTATATTCCAACAGGTTTAATTGGAAGCACTAGCTTTCGGAGCGACGCTCCTTCATCAGGATGTACCACCTAATGAAGGAGTGTCGCTCCGAACGCTAGTGTGCTTCCAATTAAACCTGTTGGACTATAACCTGGTGTTGTGTGATTTTTAACTTTGTACACCCCAGTCCAACATCGGCATCTCCAAATCAGCCTTCTTATTTTAATGGCAATGTTAATTAATTACAGACAAACACACTCATTATTTTACTCTAGAATCTCAAGGTATCATTTCAGACTTGTTTTTCCTACTATAAAGTTAGTGTCCTGACCCATGGAAATTATAATCATACAGCTTTAGTCATCGTTTATCAGAAAATAAACTTTCACTCTCCTGGCCAAAACTACAAAACTCAGAAAAATGAGTGATCTGCATCAAAAATGCTGATGCAGCCCATTAAAGTCAGCAACTCAAAAATACATCTCAATGAAGACCTGTAAACCATGACCCTTGCTTCAGGTTGGCTGAATTATTTAAGTTTCTTTTATTACATTGGATTTCAGGATTTGTTTTAGTATTTTGCAATCACATTCTGTAATTCAGTTTACTATTTGTTTTGTGAAAACTGAAATTAAATGGCTGTTGGCAGGCTTAAGGGTGAAAAGCCTTTCTTGATTATTAATTAAAAATACATGCGCTGAATCTTACCAGAAATCAGCTCAGCATAATTTTCGGCAATTTTCCTTGGAAGGGTTTCTCTCCTCAGGGCGTTACGAACTTTCTTGCACTTTTGTCCCACATTTGCAGCATTAGCCATGCATCACACTTCTGTAGCACCCCATCTGTCCTATTCTCCAATTGCTATAGGTGAATGTTTTTGTCACTGTTAGGTCATCCTGGGCTCCCTGACACTGGTGCCATCTTTGAACCTCAGCTGTACATATGGTTCAAGAATTGGCAGTCTAGAGTTGTCTTTTACCATGCACAGAGTGGGACATTAATACAGGTGACACTTCTCAGGCACAAAGGTGGCCCACTGCCATTTCATTGCACATACGACTGCACATTCCTACGCTTATCACTGTTTAAGCACTTAGCCACGCAGATTACTGGCTATCTCCTATTTTAAAGCCCTGTCCCAATCAGTACTACTCTTCCCCATTGCCACCAGCATCTTATCATTAATCAATCACACACAGGGAAGCCTCCAAATGTTTCAAAGCAGGTACTTTTATTCACCAACAGCAAAACCTAGCAGAAAGCCGAAAACAGAAGCTATATTTGCTTTAGAATGGAAGTGGACTGCTTTCCTTTCAAGTACCAACAGTTTTACAGTCAATGTATGATTGCTGAAACCTAGCTCGTGGCCGCAGGAACTGGGTGTCAATTGAGTCCTGTCTGGCTTGTAGTGGCCAAAGCTGCAGCACTCGATAATACAGATGATGATGTTCCTCCTCCAGCTCAGAAGCCTGCTGACCTCTCCCAGCTCTCCAGCCTCCATCGAATCCCCACTTTGCCTGCTCTAGTTGTGTCGAGAGCAACATGCTAGGCACCCGAGACTGGTCCATGCAGCAGAACCTCATCTTCACCTGCCTATCCTCTGCTGCACCATTGGTGCACATCACAGAATGAGCTGCACTGTGTTTTAGCACTGTATCATTCAGGGGATTTTGTAATGGAGTCATCAGTCATGGCTGCATTGGGTAGCCTTTGTACATCAATGAACATCCTTGCAAGACACTTGGCCCCTCAAATGTAGTAGGAACATGAGTGTTTTCAAGAATATAGGCAGCTGTCAGCGTACATTTTTTGAAGATGTTTTACCGGTGATCACAGATTATATTGATTAGATTAGATTCGACTAGATTCCCTACAGTGTGGAAACAGGCCCTTCAACCCAACTAGCCCACACCGACCCTCCGAAGAGTAACCCACCCAGACCCATTTCCCTCTGACTAATGCACCTAACACTATAGGCAATTTAGTATGGCCAATTCACCTGACCTGCACATCTTTTGGACTATGCGAGGAAACCGGAGCACCCAGAGGAAACCCACATAGAGATGGGGAGAAAGTGCAAACTCCTCACAGATGGTCGCCAAGGCTGGAATTGAACCTGGGACCCTGTGAGGCAGCAGTGCTAACCACTGAGCCACCGTGCCGCCCCGTGATGAAATGGAACTCTTTTCTAAGGGTGAACTCAGCTACGTTACAGAATGGTCCTCTCAGCGTGATGTGTGTGACTCTCTTGCAGCCTTTAGTTGGGAGATGTCAGCTGGCATATTGCCCGGGCTGCATCACTGACCCACATTGTTGAGAAACACCGTGGAACAGTGTGATCTTTCATAAACGTGCTACATTTGTGGCTGGTCCTTTGAGAAATCCAACAGATCCCCAATGGTTCCCAAGTTCCATAACAGTTCAACACGGTTTACACCTTGATAGGCACGGGATCAGATTAACACCCATTCTTTTAGGTCATAAATGCTGCACAATAGTGGGAACAATTCTGTCCTGGGATATTCACTATCTACAGTGGGACTCCACCTCACTGATCTAGAGAAAATGTCATTGAAAATGAATTCCCCTTGGATTCTTGAACCTCCTGAAAGGACCTTCTGTTGTGATCTTGTTATATGGAGGCTTTTTGGCTGCTCCTGGAGGTTGCTGCTGGTTCTGGTCTTGCTGGCACCTCTGCTTCTCTTCCACTTCTCTGCCCCTCTATTGTATAACAGCAACAGTGACAATAGCCCCTGGATCCAGGAGGCACACTGGCAATGTGTGGGGATGTAAGAAATAGAAAGGTCCTTGGCAATGTAAGCAATCAGTATTAGCATCACTCCACATGATGGTTTGGCATACTCCTCCACACAGTGGGATGTGGAACTCTCCAACAAGGTGCAGTGTGGAATGTGTGGTTGCTTCTCCTTTATAACTGAGGACTATCTTCAACTTGCAATGAACAATGACATGAGGGAGCTTGTCAAATGCTTTAGTAAAGTTCATGGTAGACAACATCCACTTGCTCTACCCTCATCAATAATCTTCGTCACCACCTCAGAAAACTCCGGCAAATGTGCGAGACAAGACCTCTTCTGCACAAAGCCATGCGGACTATCTATGATAAGCCCATTCTTTTGCATAAATTCTGTCCCTGAATCTTCTCCAATAATTTCCCTTCCACTTACGTAAGGCTAATATAAGTTAGATATAATATAGATTACAACTCCAGAAGTCCTACTTTTCAACTTTCTGCCTCACTCCTCGAAGATCTCATCTCTCTTCCTGCCTATGTCATTTGGACCAATATGGACTATAATTTCTGGCTGCTCATCATCCCCTTCCAGAATATCCTGTGTCTACTCAGAGACATCCTTGACTTTTGCACCAGGGAGGCAACATAAAATCCTGGAGCCTCATTTGCAGTCATTAGAAGCACCTATTTGTGCCCCTGACTGTCGAATCCCCTATCACCACTGGTCGCCTACATTTTGACCCTCCCTGCTGAACATCATGGTGCCACTGATCTAGCTGCTGCTGCTTTCCCTGAGAAGCTACCAATGCCCCCCCTCACCAAAATATCCAAAACGATATACTTACCTGTGAGGGGAGCATCCCCAGGGGACTCCTGCATTTCCCTTCCCTCCTGGCCATCTAGCTGGCTGAACCCTTGGTGTGATCTCATCCCTGAAACACCTATTGAAAACTTTCTGCTTCATGTCTGCTCCTCAGTGAGTCCAACTGCTGCTCCAATCGATCCATGTGGTGTGAGAGGAGCTGCAGGGAGACACACTTCCTGCAGACAGAGTTGTGAGGGATAGTGACCTCTTATTGATTTCTCACATTTCATAGGAGGAGCATAACATTCCCCTAACTGTCATTACTATCCCTTTAATAACCAATGGATTAAAAAGAAAGAGATTATTTTGCCATAACTTAATGCTGCTCACCCTCCACAGCAAGATCCAACGCTCACCCAAAGGCTGCACTTTGAACTCAACAGCAGCACTTCCACCTCACTGCTCAGCCTCAGCTGTTTCTGAGCCACAACCAAATTTTCTACCAGCCCCTTTTTTTTTCCCTCTCTCTCTATTGGTTCAAGAAGGAAAACACTACAGAATTGTAATGTTTGGGACTTCGCCATCCTTTGTCACCACGTTTTTCACAATTCTTTTCTCAGTTGTGGTGAACGAGTTGACTTCTAGAACATAGAACATAGAAGAATACAGCGCAGTACAGGCCCTTTGGCCCTCGATGTTGCGCCGATCCAAGCCCACCTTACCTACACTAGCCCACTATCCTCCATATGCCTATCCAATCCCCGTTTAAATGCCCAT
>NC_057710.1:50638732-50639970 GCF_004010195.1 Chiloscyllium plagiosum | reverse complement strand
GCTGTAACCTGCCACATCCTTTCTCACTGTCTACAACTCCTCCGACTTTCGTGTCATCCGCAAACTTGCTCACCCAACCTTCTAACCCCTCTTCCAGGTCATTTATAAAAATGACAAACAGCGATGGTCCCAAAACAGATCCTTGCGGAACACCGCTCGTGACGGCACTCCAAGATGAACCTTTGCCTTCAACTACTACCCTCTGTCTTCTTCCAGCCTGCCAATTCCTAATCCAAACCTCCAATTCACCCTCAATGCCATACCTCCGTATTTTTTGAAGTAGCCTACCATGGGGAACCTTATCAAACGCCTTACTAAAATCCATATACACCACATCTACCGCTTTCCCCTCGTCCACCTCCTTAGTCACCTTCTCAAAGAATTCAATAAGGTTTGTGAGGCACGACCTGCCCTTCACAAAACCATGCTGACTATCCTTGATCACATTATTCCTATCCAGATGTTCATAAATCCTATCCCTTACAATTCTCTCTAAGGCTTTGCCCACAACAGAAGTGAGACTCACCGGCCTACTATAATTAGGGTTATCCCTACTCCCCTTCTTGAACAAGGGAACCACATTTGCTAGCCTCCAGTCTTCTGGCACTACTCCTCAGTCATCCCTTAGTACTGCCCTCTATGACCAGCAGGTGCATCCCACAGACTGGGACCTTGCATGTATTTCACATGCAAGATGTTGTGATCACAGATGACATTAACTTGTACTCTGCAGTAAATAATTGCTGTAATTGCCCCTTCGAAAGCCTCCAATCACTCAGGTGGAGGTGGAGACTGAACAGAACCACTGACTTTGTCCACTCCGGGTGCAGTTGCAATCATTTTCCATTCACAGTTTGCTAGTAGGAGTCTAGTGAATACGGCAGTTTGTAGGTTGCTGGTACATGGTCTACTTGTGAGAATGACATATCACAGAGCTGTGCAGCAACATGTCTACTTCCTTATCTGAGGGCTGCTGACAGCTATGACAGGCTGCCTGGTTTTGTGTTTGCACTGAGTAGCACAGCAAGACGGAGGTACTGTGAGGCTGTAAAGTGAAGCTGAGGGGGTAAAGTGTCAAAGGCTAGACGAGGCAATGCATGGAACTGTGAACATCAAAATAGGCACAAAGTGGGCAAGCACTTTGAGAGCGAGCGGGCAGCCCTGAAATAGAGTCAAGAATGTGGTGCTGGAAAAGCACAGCAGGTCAGGCAGCATCTGAGGAGCAAGATAATCGATGT
>NC_057710.1:50630305-50638669 GCF_004010195.1 Chiloscyllium plagiosum | reverse complement strand
GAAGGTGATAGGTCAGAGAGAAGAGTGGAGCGGATAGATGGGAAAGGCGATGGAACAGGTCAGGAGGGCAGTGCTGAGTCGGAGGCTTGAGACTGCGATAATGTGAGGGGAGGGGAAATGAGGAAATCAAGGTCAGATCTTTTCCAACCTATTACCTTCTCCCTCACCTTCATCTACCTTTATAGTTACCTTCCCCGCAACCCCATCCCCTGTCCCATTTATCTCTCAGGCTCCCCCAGCCCACAAGCCTAATTCCCAATAAAGGGCTTATGCCCGAAATGTCAATTCGCCTGCTTCTTGGATGCTGCCTGATCTGCTGTGCTTTTCCAGCACCACACTCTCAACTCTGATCTCCAGCATCTGCAGTCTTCACTTTCTCCCAGCCCTGAAATACAGCCAATCCATGATAAGGGTGCCCACCCCTGCACGTAAAGTGTTCTTGTTGCAACATTGCAATGAATAGTGTTGGTGCACTCCAAAGTGTAGCACTGAAGAACAATACTGTATGTGAATCAGAGATATGTCATGATGATGCCATGAAGCTGGTACCTGTCAAATGGTGATGTCCATGGATAGAGGTATAAGGTGTGAGTGACTGACTGCTGTCTGTGCATTGTGCCCTGAGATATTGGTTTCCAAGATGGAGGTCCAGAGGAGCAAACAGGAAACTGGAGTCACTAGGTAATCATAGTATTATCTGTTTGCATAACTGTCAAAATAATGACATCTGCTATGTACAAACATATATGTCTGTTTGTGATTTTTTTTTATTTTTAGAAAAAGGGGAATTCTCTGTTGCATATCGTTAAAGACACGCTCATGATACAAGAGTTCAGAGACAGTATGTTCCTGTTAGGGTGAAGGGCAAGGCTGGTAGGTTTAGCGAATGCTGGATGACAAGAGAAATTGATATTTTGATCAAGAAAAAGAAGAAAGCATATGTCAGGTACAGACAGCAGGGATTGAGTGAATCTCAAGAAAAATATAAAGGCAGTAGAAGTATACTTAGGGGGAAGATCATGAGGGCAAAAAGGAGACATGAGATAGCTTTGGCAAATAGGGTTAAGGAGAATCCAGAGGGATTCTAAAAATACAATAAGGACAAAACAGTAATTAGGGAGAGAATAGGGCCCCTTAAAGATCAGCAAGGCCACCTACATGTGGAGCCATAGGAGACGGGGAGATACAAAATGATTATTTTGCCAAGGTGTTTACTGTGGAGAAGGATATGGAAGCTACAGAACTTGGAGAAATAAAAAGCGACATCTTGAAAAATGTCCATATTATAGAGGAAGTGGTGTTGGATGTCTTAAATGCATAAAAGTGGATAAATCCCCAGGACCTGATCAGGTGTAACTTAGAGTTCTGTGGGAAGCTAGGGAAGTGAATTGCTGGGCCTCTTGTTGAGATATCTGTATCATCACAGGTGAGGTGCCAGAAGACTGTAGGTTGGCTAATGTGTTGCCATTATTTAAGAAAGGCAGTCAGGAAAAGCCAAGGAACTGTTTACCGGTCAGCCTGACATCAGTGGGCAAGTTGTTGGAGGGAATCCTGAGGAACGTGGTTTATGTGTACTTGGAAAGGCAAGGGTGAGTCAACATGGCTTTGTGCGTGGGAAATTATGTCTCACTAATTTGACTGAGTTTTTTTGAAGAAGTAACAAAAGGATTTATGAAGGGCAGTGTGGTGGATGTGATTTATATGGACTCCAGTAAAGCATTCAACAAGGTTCCACATGGTAGACTGATTAGCAAGGTTAGATTACATGGAATATAGAGAGAAATAGCCATTTGGATACAGAACCAGCTTGAAGGTAGGAGACAGAGGGTGGTGGTGGAGAGTTGCTTTTCAGACTGGAGGCCTGTGACCAGCGGTGTGCCACAGGGATCGGTGCTGGGTCCACTGCTTTTCATCATTTATATAAATAATGTAGATATGAACATAGGAGGTATAGTTAGTAAGTTTTCAGATGACAACAAAATTGGTGGTGTAATAAATATCTGTTGAATATTTTCAAATCCACACAATCCACACATAGTTTTTTAGGTAATAAGGGGCAACATAAACATTGCTGCTTCAGCTAAACTATCCTAATGGCTTAACCAAAATGATGCTGGAGGTAAAACAATTAAATTGTGAAACACAAACAGAAAGTGTTGGAGAAACTCAGCAGATCTGGCAGCATCTGTGGAGAGAAAGTAGAGTTAATGTTGCAAGTCCAATGACCCTTCTTTGCATTAAACAATGAGGACAGTTTGCAGACTTTTAGTTTGCTTCCCCCCAGGAATGAAAGAATCAATGAAAGAATCAATATTATGGAGGATTAAATTGTTCGATAGGAGAGTTAAACAAAAACTATTTCCACTCACAGGTGAATCCCTGAAAATGGTGAAATAACATCAACATTAATATTAGATTACTCAGGGTGATGACAGAAAATGCTTCTTCGCACAAAGGAAAAGCACTCTGGCTGTTCCTGATCTGGAGACAGTCCTCTGAGGGAACTATTTCATCTCAAAGCTGTCCTCACCATTCTTCAGCTCTTGACTTCCCTCAAGTCTGCAAACTCAGGACATTGTTGTGAAGCTACTGTAAAGAAGGCAGATTAAATCAGAGACTGTCAATCTCATTGGAACAATTAAATTTGCAGCTCAGTTCCTGAAAGCTAGTTGGCACCTTGCCTCTTGTCTCACTCTATTGTTCAGATGATAAAGCACTGTGAACATTTTTAGCTTGTAATTCCAAAATGCATTTTTGAAAAGAGGACTGATACAGCCAATGGTGTCTGCAGGTGCAATTAAGTAAATGGAGACACCAGTGAAATATAACATCAAAATAGTCGAAGAAATTTGAAACAGAGTGGACTGGGATCTTGTGTGAGTACAAAGAGTAGAAGGGCCTGATGGTCCCCTATACCCTCCCCAATGGATTATGTTCCAAGTTACAGCCATATTGTGTGCATTTCCCTGTGAAGCATATTTAGGAACATAGGAACAGGAGTAGGCTATTCAACCCCTCAGGCCTGTTCTACCATTCAATGAGAAATTAGTTGAACTGTGCCTAACTCCATATATCTGCCTTTGGTGCATATCCTTTCATATCTTTGCTTAACAAAAATGTATCTATCTCAGATTTGAAATTAATAACTCATCCTGCATCCACTGTTTCTGGAAGTGATTTGCAAATATCTTCCACCTTTTGTGTGTAGAAGTGCTTCCTAACATTTGTCCTGAATGCTGTGACCCTAAATCTCAAACTACGACCCTACTTCTAGAATCCCAAACCAGTGGAAAATAATTTATTTTTATCTGCCCTGTCTTTTCCTGTTAACAGCTTGAAGACTTCAAGCAGATCACCTTTTAAGCATCTAAATTTTAGTTAAACAGGTTTAATTTGCATAATCTCTTTTCATAACGTAATCCCTGAAGTCTGGGTATCATTTTGTAAATGGGGACATGGGTTAAAATGCCATTTTCAACTCTATTGAAATGGACCTATGGGACTAAACGGTCTACTGTGTACCATCCTGAGTCTGAGTGCTAGTTTGTTCTGATGGACACAATGGCGGAATAGTCCCATAATTATATCCCAATAACGGCCACAACATTGTCTGATATGCTCTTCAACAACAATGCAAAGATTGATTTGTATAACCTTATTTCTACTTTTAGCTTTTTGGATTTGACTAATTTCTAATCTGTGTGTATGTGTATTCTGTTACTGTTTTTTCCTGTGCATAGTAGTTAATAAGCTTGTTAAATCAAAGAAAGCCTGGTTAAATTGTCTCCATTAAAAAAACATATGCTCATTTCAGCCTGGAAGAAAGGTATTTGCAAGGGAAAGAAACCTCGTTTCGAAATTGACTTTGTAGCAACCAACTGAGGGGATGATTATATCAAGAAGGGGAGTCAATTTGTCCCTCGTCACCTGGGAATTTAACACTCTCTTGTCTGGAACTGTAATAAATAGGGAACCTCTCCCAGGGCCTGATCAGAACATCATTCAACCGAAAAGTACCAGGTTAGGTTGGGGTTCAGATTATTAAAGTCTTAACGTATGATCTGAAACCAAACGCTTTATTTTACATGTTAATTTCAGTGCTAAGTCTGTAGCAACATCTGTATAAAAATGGTTCCAGTCTTGCCACTGACAAATTGGAGGATATTTCGGCTCAACTGAGATTGAATGCCAGCCAGAAAAGAGGCTGAGGGAGGGAATAGTGAGGTAAAGTTGGCTGTTGCTAACATACACGTGGAAGCTGATGTGTTTTCCAACATGAAGTAAAGATGAGTGATGTTCACAGTTATGTGGAACATAATGTAATGTTTTATAATGTAATAAAAACTAAAACTGTTTGTTCTATAAGCTACATCTTGAAGATAAGACAACCTCATTTACACTTCATAGTCAACAACAGAGGGACCCAGATTTCATCATCATATACTTCCTGTCTGTGACTGGGAGAGGGAAACATTTTTTTGGGAAAACCGTTATAGCTGGTGCCTTTGTAAATACTTGCATTCTTAATGTGTGCAATGGGTGCAGGTGAAGTGGTTGAAGAAGACCAGCAGACCAATAGACCAGTCACACTGAAATTGTGGGAGTTGACTGCATCAAGATGCATTGTAAATGGGACTGGTCACCTTAAGGATTCCAATAACCCTCAGCTCATAGTTTAAGGAAGATTTGAACACAGGGGAAAATAATGGAACAATGATGAATAGTGTCAACGAAAATAATATCATCTACTTTTGCTTTCAATCGCTGACTGACTTATTGTGCACTTTGCTGATTTCTGATTTCCAGCTTTCTTTGTTTATCTCTGACAAAGAAAATGTTTCTTGCCAAATGATTCCCTTGCAGATTACTTCTTTTATTTTCCCACTTTCAATTCAAAATCACTGGTGAACATTGAATTCTAATGTGGCTGCGGAAATGAACTGCCCTCCATCCAAGAAAATCTTGACTTTTTAACTCATGATTCACATGGACAACAATACATGAGTCAGGACCATTCCATGAATGCACAGGCAGATGTACCAATCTTTGAATTAATGAGAAACAAATTACAATGCCGATTATCTTGTTCATAATTTTTAATTTCCTCCAGCCCTTGCTAGAAATAGGCAGTTGAGGATGAGGCAGCACTGGAATTTTAATGAGCTTCGTGTCTGCATTTATGTGGGAGGAATGTTTGTTAAAAACAGAGAGGCCAATCCAAGAATAAACCATCACAGGTTTCTTTTATGTTTGACACTTGCAGTGTTCAATTGGAACATTCACATCACATGGCTTCTTTGCTTGCCCTCTGTGCCCACTAAAAAGCTGTTGGCATGACAATCTTACCAGCTACTTTATGTCTATTTGCTATTGCTGGCTTCTGTGCAACACCATTATGCAGTGGTAGGGATACACCATTTTAAAACAGAAACGATATGACATATAAAGTACTAAAAACTGTGGTTACACAATAGTAGCAGCTTATAGAGTTATGAGTGGGCAACATGAGAATATAAGAATTCCAAGCTGAAGTAGGCTATTCAGTATGTTGAGACTATTCTATAATTTGATAAGATCACGGCTAATCTGATTGTGGACTCAAATCCACTTTTCTGTTTTACTCCCCCAACCCCTTAATTCCCTTGTCAATCAAATGTGTATTTAATTCAGTGTTGAGTATATTCAATGACTTGCCTCCAGTGTTCTCTGGACAGAGATGTCCACAGACTAATAACCATCTGAGTGAAAATAAAATGATCATGTCCATCTTAAATATGAGACTCCTAAACTAGAAACTGTGTTCTGTAGTTCCAGAGTCCCTCTTGAGGGGAAACATCATCTCAGCATCAGACTGTCAAGACCCCTCAGGATCTTACATGTTTCAACAATATCACATTCGATATTACCTCTCATTTTTCTTGATTTCAAAAGAGATAGGCCTAGGATGTTCAATTCTTTAAATAAAATAACTGCGTCAACCCAGGAATTAGGCACTGAACCTTTTCTCATGTAATTATATTATTTCTTAAGTAAAGAGACAAAAACTGTACACAATACTCAAGAAATGGTTCCAAGCAAGGACTCTACAACAGACACAACACACATTACTTTTACACTCGATTCCCCTTACAATTACCATCAGGATTCCAATTGCCTTTAACTACTTGCATATGAACTTTGGGAGAAAGTGAGGACTGCAGATGCTGGAGATCAGAGTCAAAAAGTGTGGCACTGGAAAAGCACAGCCCGGTCAGGGAGCATCCGAGGAGCAGAAGAGTGGCTATTTCGCGCATAAGCTCTTCATCAAGAATGTTCCTGATGAAGAACTTATGCTTGAAACATTGACTCTCCTGCTCTTTGGATGCTGCCTGACCAGCTGTGCTTCTCCAGCGTCACATTTTTTGACTCTGCATATGAACTTTCCATGACTCATGCACCAGAATATCATGACCAACCTGCACTGTGGAGTTCTTAAAAGTTTCTCTACGTAAATAGTGCACTGTTTTCCTTTTAATCTGCGATGTTATTGTCTACTTAGCTGCTAACCTCATGTGTTCTCATAGCCGTCGCTGAAAAATGGGCAAAACTTATAAAATGCTGACGGCAGTGAGAAGACAGTTATTTGGACAAGTGAAGTAAGTGGCCGATGTATTGCAAATACAATGTAGTCACATGTGAGGCTATTCACTTTGATAGCAAAAACAGGTGGGTAGATTATCAACTGAATGGCTAGAGATTGGGAAAGGGGGAAGTGTGATGAGAGCTGAGTTGCTGAAAATAAATGTGCAGATAAAGCAGGTGCTGAAGAAGGCAAATGGATAGTGAGAGAATTCATGTACAGGGCAGGGATGTCTTCCTAAAACTGGATGGGGCATTGGTAAGAGTCCACTTAGAGTATCCTGTGCAGTTTTGGTATCCTTATCTGAAAAAGGAATTTCTGGCTTTTGAGGGATTGCAAAGAAGGTTTACCAGACCGATTCCTGGGATGGCGGGGCAGATGTATGGGGACAGACAGAATCAGTTCGGGCTATGTTCACTAGAGTTTAGAAGAATGAGGGGAAACTGAGCTAGGTAGATTCACAAAGGATATTCTTGATGACCGTGAGTCCAGAACCAGGGTCACAGTCTCAAGGTAAGGGGTCAGTCTTACAGGACAGGGATGAGGAGCATCTTCTTCACCAGAGATTGGTGAGCTGCAGAATTCTCTGCCACAGGAAACTGTTAAGTTGAAAACATTGAAGACTTTTGAGAAAGATGTGGACAGAGTTCTTGAGACTAACAGGATTAAAGGACATGAGGAGAAAGCAGGAACAGAGTATTGAACTGGCTGATCAGTCATGATCATTTTGAATGGCAGAACAGGCTAGAAGGGCCAAATAGCCTACTCTTGCTCCTATATTCTATCTTTCTATATTTTTAAGAAGCAAGTTGTAATGTTTTGGGTCCAGACACAATACTGTATTGATTGTACTATTAGACCAGTAATCCTGCAATCTAAACCAGCAATTCAGAAACTTTTGGAGCAATTTTTACAGGCTAATGAACCTAAAAATTGCTGGGTTAGCTGAAATGAAGTTACATGAAATTAAATGAAATAAGATGGGAAACATGTGAAGCCTGATGATGACCTAATGATTATATAGGTCACTGGTTTTAAAGTATTTCTATGTGTTGCTGAAGGGTTGTATTTTTATTTACATCAAACCTTGTAACTCAGCAGTAACGATCTGAATAGTCACAGTAACTCTGGAAAAGCTGAAGTTTTGTTAAAACAGACATAGTGAATCAGATATGGTAATGTGGACTATTTATCAGCTAAATTTGTGACTGTCATAAAATTGGGCTGTGTAAATATCATATGTTTGATTGGATGATATAAAGCATGAGCAAGTTAAAGCTGAGGTAAAAGTTCATTAAAAGCAAAAGATAATCCAATTTTCAGGCAGACACGAGTGAGTCCTAATGAGTTAATTAGAGTCATAGAGTCATAGAGATGTACAGCATGAAAACAGACCCTTTGGTCCAACCTGTCCATGACAACCAGATATCCCAACCCAATCTCCCACCTGCCAACACCCGGCCCATATCCCTTCAAACCCTTCCTATTCATATATACCCATCCAAATGCTTCTTAAATGTTGCAATTGTACCAGCCTCTACCACATCCTCTGGCAGCTCATTCCATACACGTACTACCCTCTGCGTGAAAAAGTTGCCCCTTAGGTCTCTTTTATCTCTTTCCCCTCTCACCCTAAACCTATGCCCTCTAGTTCTGGACTCCCCGACCCCAGGGAAAAGACTTTGCCTACTTATCCTATCCATGCCCCTCATAATTTTGTAAACCTCTATAAGGTCACCCCTCAG
>NC_057710.1:50544502-50627443 GCF_004010195.1 Chiloscyllium plagiosum | reverse complement strand
TGGGCAAGTTGTTGGAGGGAATCCTGAGGGACAGGATGTACATGTATTTGGAAAGGCAAGGACTGATTCGGGAAAGTCAACATGGCTTTGTGTGTGGGAAATCATGTCTCTCGAACTTGATTGAGTTTTTTGATGAAGTAACAAAGAAGATTGATGAGGGCAGAGCAGTAGATGTGATCTATATGGACTTCAGTAAGTGTTCGACAAGGTTCCCCATGGGAGACTGATTAGCAAGGTGAGATCTCATGGAATACAGGGAGAACTAGCCATTTGGATACAGAACTGGAATTGATCAAACTGATGAGGAAAACATGACACGGTTGTAATGCTTGGTCAAACTGATCATTCGATGGAAACTGGATGGTGTTAGAGGTTTGAATGCACAGCGTTTTTGTAAGGAATTATAATAAAACGATCCAGCCTCACAGCAAAGTTAGTGAGCTCAGGGAAAACACTCTCTGAGACATTGGGATAGAATCGGCTGATCATCTATTCTGGTCTGATCATCAGACAAGTTTGCAAAAAATGGTTCAGTTGAATTGCATGGTAAGATTTTTCAAAGTATTTTTTGTTATATACTTTGCTTTAATAAAGAACATTGGGGACATGCTGCTGTTAGAACTATGTTGGGTTCTTGATGTCCAGAGTAACCCTGACAGAAAGGCTGCACCAGGGTAAATGCTTTCTGGGTGCATGCCCCTGCTGGATAAAGTCAGAAGTCACAAGACACAAAGTTATAGTCCAAGTGACGAATGGGCTAAGCTTTGTAAGCCTGTGATTTCAAATAAACCTGTCGGATAAGAACCTGGTGTCATGTGATGTCTGACTTTGTCCACCCCAGTCCAACACCAGCACCTCCACACTTGTTGGAGAAGACATTTAAAGACGTTATTACATTCTGCTGAACCAAGAACTCAGGATTGTAATCAACAATGGACCGATTTATCCAATGCATCAGTGTCACCAACGTGAATGTACAGTGGGAGTGCTCCTTCAGTTAATTGGCTTGGAAGGCTTTGATCAGTGGAAGTGAGCCATGGTGAGGTGAAGAAATCTGCTCACAGCATTGAGGACTTTAAGTGCTTGACTTCTGCACATCTTTTTTGACATCATTTTGAGCATCTTACACATCAATCACCTTGAACTCTGGATTGCTGCTGTCAGTCTTTACCATAATGAGTAGCACACCGAAGATAAAGACCAACAATGGCAACAACAATATGTGGCAGCAACGAGGGCAAAACCAACAGCCTTCCCTGCAGCTGGAGGGTAGAGAGAAATGAACATGAAATATGACTTAAAGAAGGCCAGACCCTCAACATGGCATCTCCTGGTAAAGGATTCACTCACTCAGCACATGTGAGTACTGGTGCCTCAAGAGGCAGTCTTTCAGGTCACCGCTGACATCCATCGCCTCTTGGATTGGTCTCTGTTCCAGTGCAGCAGGTGGACGTACGAAGGTGAAAGTCATCAAGGCGCTGTCACTAGCCTGTCCCTGGGTCCGGGTCTCTGCTTCTCACTAAGTTGTGTGTTCTCTTCTCCTGCAAGCAGAGAGTTACTAGTGCTCAAATACAGTTTGAGTGCATTGGAAGGAAGGACAATATTTGTGAACAGTGACAGTGAGGTATGGGTGGGAGAGGTGAGTGTGGTGTAGACTGTCCAAATAGTGAGAGATAAATTAAGTGGAGTTCCAAGGTATGTTAGTCAGAGGTGTACCATGTAGGAGAATGGTGAGAAAGGTGAAATTTGGGACTAGACAACTGAAATTGTTGTACCACTCACTTTTTCACCTTATTGAGATCTTGAATCCTCTTCATGTTCTGCCTCCAGGTTGGGAAAGCATATTCCTGTCACAAACTTCTTTGGGCACTTCCATACATGTTTGGAGAGATTGTCCCTTTCCTTCCTTCCTTGGGAAGTTCCTCAGTTTCCACAGCAGAGTCTCAGGGTAAGAGCGAGAGACCCAGAGAGCAGACAAAGGGATGGCATTTTCTTCCATGTATTTCAACAAAGAGAGAAAACTAACTTTGAGTTGAACTGCAAAGCTCTGTGACTCCATTGTGATCCTCCATAGTCATAAACCTTCTAACCACAGACTGAAATTCCAGTTTAGCAGCTTTTAAAACACTTGGAATAATCTTGTATTCTAGTCTTAACACATTTCTTAATTGCTTATCTGTGCATCTGGAAGACTATAGCATCTTAGGAAAAGCATTGCAACATTATAGATGAGTATGTATATCATTGATATGGTAGAATATCGCTATGTGTGAGCACACATCAATGAGGACATTAGAAAACCTCTATAAGCAAGAACTCCATATTTATTAGTGATGGCCTAAATCAAGCCCTCAGCTGATTCCATATCAATGAAGATGTAAAAATTCTACATCAGTGATGGGTTTAGGGTACTTCTGAGAGGGGGAGGGAAATTTGGCGGACAATCTCAGACTGATTTGGAGGCTGAGGGAAGCACAGTGTGAGGAAAATAGGGACAAAAAGATATTGAGCCTGTAACATGACATCTTGCTGCCTCACTCTATAATTCCCATAGGTGGTTTTATAGGGCTCCCTCCAAAGGTGCACAGTATCAACTAAGGTAGTTACTGAATGCTCAAGCTTCTCTCATTTGAGCATTATGAACTTATAGTAAATGTGTCAGCAACAGTGTAAGGCTAGTGTGAGTGGCAGCAATTCAGTGAAACAAGTAATTTGCATAGATTGCAGTCGAAGAACTTGGGTTCATTGCATTGAGGCTAGTTGAAGAGATAAATGGCTATACTAACCTTCAACATTGTGTCCCTACGTAGGGACATATATTCCACATTCTCTGAGATTGGCTTCCTCTTCCTGACAGCCTGTGGAAAGAATGGTCGGTCCATGTTTTCGCAGTTTCCACCAATAAACTTGGGATTGTCCTTGCCCCTTCTCACATGCCCCATCCTTCTCCTTTAGTGTACTGAATCAGATCTTAGCGGTGTTGGGCAGCTCAGCTGGTCAGCTGGTTGCAATGAAATGCCGACTGGGTGGTTCAATTCCCACACTGGCTGAGGTTACCATGAACAATTCTCCTTCTTAACCTCTCCCTTGCCCGAGGTGTGGTGAGCTTCAAGTTAAACCACCATCAGTTGCTTGTGAGACAGCAGGTAAGACTACACTGACTGCACCTTCACCATTTACTGAACCAGATACTGCTCCAACATTCCGTTAAAAATTAAATCTGTAAAATTTCTTCTCATCAGTATGATGTTACAGGCTTTGAATGATCATTCATAGGATGTGGATGTCTCTAGCTGGGTCAGCATTTACTTTTCATCCCTAGTTACCCTTCAGAAGGTGGTGCTGAACTACCTTCTTGACCCACTCAAGTCCTTTGGTTGTAGGTAGACCTGCAATACTATTGGGAAAATTCCAGAATATTGACTCCGGAACACCCAAGGAAAAATGACAGTTCAAAACACAGTGCTGCAGAAACACAGCGGGTCTGCCAGCATCTGTGGAGGGAGAAAGAGAGTTAATATTTCAAGTCCAAGAGGAGAGTCTCTGCTTTTCTCTCTCCACAGATGCTGCCAAACCTGCTGAGTTTCTCCAATGTTAGTTTAATTTCAAGTTTTTAGCATCTGCAGTATTTTGCTTTCATCAGAACAGTGCTGTCTTTCCAAGTCAGGTAGTGAGTGGCTTGGAGAGGAATTTGCAGGTGGTGGTGTATCTACTGCCCTTGCTCTTCTAAATGGCAATGGTTTTGGTGTTGAAGGGTGCTGTTTAAGGAGCCTTGGTGAACGTGAGCAGAGCGACTTGTAAATGTTACATATTGTTGTTGCTGAGGTGGTGAAGGAAGTGAATGTTTATGGATGTGGTGCCACTCAAGCAGGCTGCTCTTTTTGGATGCTGTCTAGCTTCTTGAATGTTATTGGAGCTACACTTATTTAGGCAAATGGGAAGTATTCCATCACACTCTTGACTTGTGCCTTATGATTGGTGGAAAGGATTTGGGATTGGGGTGAGTTATAGCTGCAGCCTCTGAACTGTTCTTGTAGCCACTCTATTTATATGGTTAGTCCAGTTTAATTTCTGGTCAATGATAACCCCCAGGATGTCGATAGGGGGAGATTCAGTGATGGCAATACTGAAGATGCCAAGGGATGATAGTTAGATTCTCTCATTTTGGAGATGGGCATTACCTGGCATTTGTCTGGTACGAATGTCACTTGTCACTTGTTTGCTCAAATCTGGATATTTTTCTAGTTTGTTGTATTGGGACACGGACTGCTTCAGTGTCTGAGAAATTGTGAATGGTGCTGAACATTATGCAATCGCTGGTGAACATCCACACTTCTGATCTTATAATGGAGGGAAGATCATTGATGATGCCTTCCATCACTTTACTGATGATCAAGAGTAAATTGATGGGACATAATTAGCCAGGTTGGATTTTTCATGCTTTTTGGACACAGGACATACCTGACCAATTTTCCTCACAGTTGGCTAGATGCAGTGCTGAAGCTATACTGGAACAATTTGGCTAAGGCTGCAGCAGGTGCTGGAACACAAATCTTCAGTACTATTGCTGGAACACTATCAGGGCCCATAGGCTTTGCAACATTCAATGTCTTCTTGATAACAAGTGGAGTGAATCAAATTGACTGAAAACTGTTATCTGTAATGCTGGGGATCACTGAAGGAGGCTGAGATGGATCAATTACTTGGCACTTCAGTCTGAAGATTGTCACAAAAGCTTCAGTCTTATGTTTTGCTCTGATTCCCCCATCCTTGAGGATGCAGATGTTTGTGGAGCCTCCTCCTCCTACAGGGAGTTGTTTGCTCGTCCACCAGTGTTAATGACTTGATATAACGGGACTATACAGCTTGGATCTCATCCACTGGTTGAGGGATTAGTTAGCTCTATCTATTATTTGCTGCTTACGTTGTTTGGTACAGGGGTGTGTAGCTTCACCAATGACACTTCATTTTTAGGTTTACCTGGTGCTAATCCTGACATTTTTTTCTGCATTCTCCAATGGAGTGGTGCCCCTTTGACAGCATCTTCCAAACCTGCAACTTTCAACCATCTTGAAGGACAAGGGAAGTAGATGCATGGAAATACCAGCAACAGCTAGTTCCTTTCCAAGTCATTCACCATCCTCACTTGGAACAATATTGATGTTCCTCACTGTCACTGGGTCAAAATCCTGGAACTCCCTCCCTCACTGCACTTTGTGTGTACCAGTAGTCTAAGAACTGCAGAGGTTCCTAAAGATGGTTCACACCGTCTTCTTCAGGGCAATTAGTAATGGGCAATAAATGCTGGCCCAACCAGGAATGCCCACATCCCATGAATGAATAAAAAAGAACTATGGTTGATGGAGCAGAAGACTTTGACAAGTGAATACCTGTCAATGGTACAATGAAATCATTTAATGATTAAATATACCTTTGACACTGTGCAAAGGTAACAAATTACACTTGTGTATGTAATAATGATACAACAGGAAATATATTCACATGGCTCTATCTGTCTAATCTGTCCACCAGTCTATCTATCATGATAGACTCTTGGTACAATAAGGAGAAAGATGCTATGGATAGAATGATGGTTGCTGTAGAAACTCTTAGCAGCTGTGGTGGTAACCCCTCAAGAGAAACTCTGTAAATATGCATCTTTCAATAAAAAGACTGAGAAATATGTTATAGATAGAAAATAGGAACAGTCTATTTTAACAGTTATTCTATGATTTTGTCACTTCTGATTTAAATGTCATACCTAATGTTACATAAGAGAAGTATTATATTCCCTGCAAATAAAAATGTGCAAATACAAGAAACTTTGAAATGTAACAGGATCATACACAAACAGTTATTAACAATAGTGACATGTTCTTTCCATGTTTAGGATTCTGTTTATGAAGTTTCATGTAGCATTTGGTTCCAATTATATTCATTATTAGAAAGTTATTTTCTGAGAAATTCATGGAAATTTAATTCTACTTACACAATTATTTTAATTACCTTCAAAAAGAATACTGTATTTCTGTGGGTTTATCATTAGTGTTACATGATTTCCATTGTCCCTTGCTTTTGTGTCAACTTAATTGTGATGTTGCTTTGTGCCTCTGTAAAATTGGGTGTGTGATTTCTTAGAATCTTGCGGCATTTATTAATATGCAAATTAGTGTTGTGTTCCCATGCCCCTCTATAGTAATAATAAGAAAAAAATTAAATAATACAAAGCAAAAAAGAGTAAATATTTCCTTTATACCTTTGGATCTATCACTAGTGACAAGGCTGTAGTGTTTTCACTGCTCTTGCTGCTCCCGAACAGTTCAACTTGCTTTCACAAACGTGATCAGTTATTGTGAAATGCAGCAAACTTGAAACAGAATACGCTTTAAAGTTTATCAAATAATGACAAAATGCAACTGAATCAGAAGGACTAAGGGCGTATATTAACTATTCATTGCACTCATTTTATTTCTGAGTTTATGCATTCTACTGATTCAGGCACTAAGTAACAGAAGTAGTCTTTTATCTATTTTCACTCATGGGATGGAAGTATCGCCAGTTAAGCCAGCATTTATTTTCCATCCCTTGTGGCCCTTCAGGCAGTGGTGTGGTTGTTTACTCTTTCTTTTAAATTTACTCCTTCAGAACTTGCAATTTTCAGTGAGATGCTTATTATTCAGGATAGGATGTTTGCTGTTTGCTGTCTGAAATTGAATGTTTTAATGTTTCTCTGATTGAGTCATATTTGACAGTGACCTGCTCACTCCTTAAACCTATGTATATCTAACATCCTTTATCATCTTTGCAATTTGAATTTTGCTATCAATTTCTCCGCTTATGCTTCTTGTTAAAAACAACATGAAACATGCCGCTTTTCTGTGGCAAATTGCAGATGAATTGTGTCTGTTGTTACGACAATTTTGTCTAATGTAAATATCAGGTCTTTAGGAATCTTGGAATGATTTCCTGTAGTTTGATTTGGGTGACTTTAATCTGTGCATTAGTCAGTACATTAGAAAGCATTTTTATGTCAAAAGAGGAATAAAATGCTCTTAGGGTCATTATTAGCTGCAGCACAACTGGTATATGATGTTGTCCATGAAGTATTACACTGGATTATTTTTATAAAGGGTGGTGATGAGTTGGAGGGTTGGATCTGGGACGAGGAAGATGGACAGGTAGACAGTTCAAGAGGGTGATGAAACAATTTCCCCTCCAACCACATGGCATCAATGTCAACATCCTTATCTTCCCCCGACACACCTGTCCAGCTTCCTTCCCACCACCCATTCCACCCTCCCCTCTGACCTATCACTATCACCCCCTATCTGCATCTAGCTATTGCCTACCCCTACCCCTACCCTCCTTGTTATCTCTCAGCAACCCCCACCCCACATTCCTGATGAAGGGCTTCTGCCCCGAAACGCTAACTCTCCTGCTCCTCAGATGCTGCCTTATCTGCTGTGCCTTTCCAGCATCACACGTTTCAACTCTGATCTCCAGCATCTGCAGTCCTCACTTTCTCCCTGTGGCCTCATTCACACATATAATTCCAGTGTGAGACTTGTAGAGTATTTAATCATACCATGAGATTGGGTGTGAATTGACTTGGAGGAATTTGTATCAGAAATCTGAATCTATTTCTCTCCCAGTGAGCTGATAAGAGAGTCATCATTGCAACTTTTCTCATTGTTTGAAACTGCAGCTATGGTTCACGCTGGAAGGATAAATGTACAGAGACAAATGGAAGGTCATTTTCATGTTAAAGCTATCAAGAACAGGACACGTTGATTTATTGAAAGTTGTGAGCCCATGTATATTTTGAGCAGCTTGAAAATTCCCCCACTAGCATCTCCATGTTTAAAACTATTTAATCACTCATTTCCAAAATGTTTTCTGCATTTGATTTTAAGATTATATCCTCATTTGGGTCAGTCATGTCTATATAAATCACTTTTGCAACGACCATGTTGCCACAGAAAAATTAATACATATTACTGCAAATATGCTATTTACAATCATGCTGACTGTGACAGATCACCAACATAGTTCAGCCTATTTTAATAGATTATTTATGGGTTATACTATCACTTTTGATGCTGCAAAGCAATTTGAAATATGCATCAAGAAAATAATATTGGTGCAATACTGATGTCAGAATGTGATTTTTCTAGACCTAAGTAAAACGTCATACTGCTAGATTTATGTCTGGTACACAATAACTACAGGTAAGTTTGATGTCAAATTTATAAAAACTCCCAAATGGAAATAATTTACACAGAATTTTAATTTCAGGAGAACGTTGATGCTTCTGTTCACAATTTAACCAGATGGTAAAGATGATCTGCACATATGTCGTATTCTGACTCCTGAATTATCGAATTACTGTTGCCCTGATGTTTTTATTCAGTACTGAAAATGGTTCAGAATTAGCCTATTAAAACTGACATTTTCCATGCATGTCACAGAATTCCATTGTTGTTGTTCAAAATGTAAAACAATAATCCACAGTCAGGAGTCTTAGATCTGTGTTGCACATTCCAGGTATCTACCTGAGAGTGGTATGTCAGTATCAAAGATTTTTATTGATGTTAAGATCAAACAAACCAGCCATCTTCTGTGATGACACTAGATCCTAAAATAAGATGCAACTCTGTGTCATACATTACAATTAACTTGTTGGTGTAATATATTTTGTTTTGAATGCTAATTTAATATTCATAATGTTTGGTATGTAAACTCTAAACAGAAGGAAATTTATTAGAGTGGTCACACAGGGTGGTCATAAATGGACCACATCATAAACCTACATGCATAAGCAGGGAATCTGGCAAGTGCAGGAATTTGGTGCAGAGCAGGAATGCGGTGTTTTATTTAAACCTTCGATACTTGTAATGATTTGCACAATTTCACATCCAGAGTACTTCAAATAGTAATAGGCACCATACTTTAGGAAGGACACAATGGCCTTGGAAGGAATTATGTTTCGATTTACTGGAATCATGCCTGAACGTCAAGGTTTAAATTGTGTGAAGAAATAGCAACGACTAACGTTATTCTCCTTGGAATTTAGAAGGGGTGATCTGAACAAGATTTTCAAGATATTATGTGGAACCGATAGTGAAAATAGCGGGAGACTATTTCTGCTGACTGGGGAATCTAAGGCTCAACAGTATAAACATTGGAGCTAGTAAATTAGGGAACATTTGTACACATAGGCATGGTAGAAATTTGGAAACCCTATTCTGAAAATGAAAATTGATAATCTATTGTACATGTTAAATTTAAGGTTAATACATTTTTGCTCAGGCAGAGTCAAGTTGCAAATCAGCCATGATCTCACTGAATAGTAGAATAGGTTAAAGAGGCAAAATCTACTACTCTTACTCCTGTGTGCCTGTAAGCCTAAGTTACGTACTTCTCAGCGTAGCACATGCTGTATCAGAGAAGGATGGAAGGTGAGAGTTAATGTTAAACCAGCTGATGTCACTTTAAGAGTTAAAGCCAAAAAGAACTTTAATATAGTTTGAGCTTTCAACTGGTTACTCACAAACAACTTTTCTTCTAAAATCACCAACTGTTCTGTAATATTAAGACGATAAAGAATGATATTGCTCCATCACCTGCATTAAATAAATCCTATCATGGGGTTCAACATTCCTGGGAATCAATCAGAATGTTCAAAGAGATGTGAGATACAGTTTCAGAAGTTTCAACTTTTTAAACTCAAGACCTTGATGTTTCAAATGCTTTTCTTCCTGAATCCTTAGGGGACAGACCAGTGATTGAAGGATGGTCTTTGCTTCTCTTCAAAGATTGTTGAAATGCCTTGCTTGTGGTGGCACACTCCCAAGCTCCCGAATAGTAACAGCATGGTGAAGAACCAACATTTTTGGTTTTGTGCTCTTTTTTTTATCACATTGAATTGCCACAGATTAGGAATTTAAATGACCAGAGCCCATTAAAATTGTAAAGAATGTACGAAAAAGTAACTTGCTGTTCCTGACTTCTCCATTTGGACAGTAGTGTTGAATTATAATGAATGGAGTATAAAAATAGGAGGTTTGCTGGAATACAGTGAACACTTTTGATCACTTTATCAAAGGAACACTACACTGGTATTTCAGGCAGTCCAGCGAATAGTGACCAGGCTGGTAGGTAAGGAGAGACTGTCTTATGAGGAGAGGTTGAGTAGGTTGGATCTATATTCAGAGGAATTTAGAAAAATGAGAGGCCACTCTATTGAAGCACACAAGATTATTAGGGCGCTTGACAGTTGAAGTGGAAAGTTGTTTCCCCTGTGGAAGAATCTAGGACCAGAGGGTATAATCTCAGAATAAGGGTTGGCCACTTAAGTCAAACGTAAGGAGAAATTGCGTCTCTCAGAGGATAGTAACTCTGGGGAATTCCTTACCAATTCTGAGGAAGGGTAACTGGACCTGAAATGTTAACTTTGATTTCTCTTCACAGATGCTGCCAGACCTGCTGAGTTTTCCCAGCAACTTCTGTTTTTGTTCCTTACTGGAGGGGACTGTTGAGGCTGGTTAAGTTTTTTCAAGGCGGTGATAGGTGCATTTTTAATCAGTGAGGGAATTAAAGATTATGGGGAAAAGACAAGAAAGTGGAGTAGCAAGCGACATGCAATTACAGTCGGGAAATAAATGCTGACCTTGCCAGCCATACCCACATCCCATGAAAAATAAAGAGAAAATCAGCAGGTGATTTGTTTGCATCTGTGCCATGAGATTTCATGGAGTCTGGCTTAAAGGACAGGATTGCTGAGTGCATCCCACTGGGTGACCACCTCTGGTGGCCTTGTCATGATGATGGGACAGGACCTACTCTGTGATGATGACGGCTTTATCTGGGATATTGCTTATAAAGTACATTTGGTGAATCTGACTAAGAAAGGCTGTGACTTGATAGTCTGTGGGGAAAACGTTCACAATTTTGGCGGGAGACTCCAGATGTTAGCAAAGAGAACTTGGCAGGGTTCACTGGGTAGGATGTGTCTTTGTCATTTCTGAGTCCTCACAATACTCTTTACACAATATTTTAAAACAATTACAATTGCAACATTTAAGAGGCATTTGGATGGGTATATGAATAGGAAGGGTTTGGAGGGATATGGGCCGGGTGTTGGCAGGTGGGACTAGATTGGTTTGGGATATCTGGTCGGCATGGATGGGTTGGACCGAAGGGTCTGTTTCCATGCTGTACATCTCTATGACTCTATAGCTCCATAACCGAGCATTGTTAGCTTTAGCTTTACTTTTCAACACACGTGTAAGAAAATTGTAATTCAATTTTAAACTGACTTGTAAATCTGAATTGTACTTGTTTGTTCAAGTCATATCACAGAGGTCTACAGCATAGAAATGGGCTCTTTTGGCCCATCAATTCCTTTGATTGTTGATGATGTTACTTGCTAATTGAAATGTAGTTCAAATTTCAACAACAGATTGCAGATTTAAGGAGTAAGTGTGGAATAGAGGAACAAAACACTGCAATGATAAGAACACTGCCTTCAAACTTGGATTTGGAGATGCCGGTGTTGGACTGGGGTGTACAAAGTTAAAAATCACACAACACCAGGTTATAGTCCAACAGGTTCAATTGGAAGCACACTAGCTTTCGGAGCGTCGCTCCTTCATCAGGTGATAGTGTTGCGTGATTTTTAACTTCAATCTTGGAGACTTGTTTTGAAGTCAACCAAATGTCCTCTGTATCCTAGTTGCAGGACCCTCAAATGAAATTTATCTGGATATTTTTCTACCACGTGCAAGATCTGCACAAAACGGACCATAATTTAATGGAAGAGCAAACTATGAACTTTGCAAAACTGGCATAAAATCAAAGAGAGTGCTGTTAAGCAGCCCAGCCAGTATCTGTGGAGACAGAAATAACATTAACCGGGGAGTTTTTAATCCCAAGAATTTACAGCTTTGGGTCAGATAGAAGGTCAATGTAAAAAGAGTGAAACCTAACTTAGCTCTTAGTTTTAACAAGGCGGGATGAAAACATGGGCTACAGGGCAACAGAGCTCCTTTTGAGAGTCAGGCTGGCAATTTAAATATGATGAGATCGGCAGCATCAGATTGAGCCATATTGAACTCTGGCCAACCAGGTTTCCCGAGTCTGTTAAGGATTCATGAAGCTAAGGAAGGGAAGGAGTGTTGGAACTCAGGAAATAATTGCTTTCCCCTTAGCAACTGGATCCTGCTTGTTTGTTTCAACAAGTCGCCATCCTCCATTGTAAGCCTGCTCCCATCTTCCAACCTTCTCCTAACTTTCCATGGGACATTCCACTGGGTCCTCCAATCATAACCACCTCGACCTCTGAGCTCCCTCCTAGCTTCCCCTTAGACTTCCCCAACAGGATCCTACTTCCTCAAATACATTTAGTTCTTCACTGACTGCTTTTTCAGTCATGATACTACTGCCAAATCAGTCTAAGGGTTGGGCCACAGTCAACTGAAAAAGTGGGGTGGGGTGCACATAATCTAGGGGGATTTTAGGGGTCAATCCATATTGTTGTCACGGCTGTGGGCAAATCAACTCAAGGGATTGGCCCCATTAGATTTGGTCACTGAAGGATAAGCTACAATGAAAGGTGATAGGTATTGTTATGGACCAGGCTAGACCCCCTCAAAACATTTTAAGAAGGTAACCCAGACCTTAACTTTTATTCAAAGTTTGGCAGAAGATTTGTAGCTCGGGTGCTCGTTGTTGTGGTTCTGTTTGCCGAGCTGGGAGTATGTGTTGCAGACGTTTCGTCCCCTGTCTAGGTGACATCCTCAGTGCTTGGGAGCCTCCTGTGAAGCGCTTCTGTGATGTTTCCTCCGGCATTTATAGTGATTTGTACCTGCCGCTTCCGGTTGATACAAGCTGGAAACGTCTGCAACACATACTCCCAGCTCGGCGAACAGAACCACAACTTAACTTTTATTTTTGCTTAGGCAAGTATACAGTGAATATTTCAGTAGTGATGCAGCTGGTCAAACCACTCAGCTTTACACAAAACAGAATTCATTTAAACACAAACAAAAGAAAACAAAATTTAGAGTAACTTATTTGATAACCCAACCGATTCTATCGTAAGTTAATGAAACTGTTCCAATTCGCACAACATCCCATAAACACACTCCCTGGTAAAAGGTAAATTCAAACACAGATTCATACAGGTGGGAGGCATTTCAGAGAGAAAGTTCAGGCAAGAAACATGTGTGGAAGCATGGAACCTCTTTTCACTGTAACTGCTTCTCTGTTTCCAGCAGTTTTCTGACTGCTTGCTAAAACTAAACTCAAAGACAGACCTGAACTGGGAGGACTGGCCATTCCCCTGCTATTGTTTTCAAGTAACCATTTCCAGTCAAATCAGCACCGCTGCCTTATTGACCCCTCTTGAAAAACACTAGGGACAACATAACCTTGTTAAAGGGGCAGCACGTCGCAGTAAATACAGTTGGAGGGGATCTGGCAGTCTATCAGAAGGGACTATCTGGAAGGTGGGCTCAAGCCAAGTCATAGTCACTCTGACCTTGAGTAGTGGAAGGTCTAGAACTACTAAGGTAATAGTGACTTCAATAGCCAGGGGCTTGAGGGATAAAGTAGGCACATGATGATCACATAAAAGGGCTCAACTGAAATGGGGACAATGAAGGGTCATCAAGTGCACTGAGATGAAAACACAATAGGGAACATGAAGAATCAGAGAGAATTGGGGATAGGTGGTCACAGGCAAGGCCAGAACTCACTGATGACAAAGTTGCAACATCACCATGTTCTTCTAAAAATCAATAGAGCATAAGGTTTTGATGTTAACAAAACAGCACCTAAAATGGTTGGAGTAAGTCACTATTTTTTTGAAAGGGGATAGATTTCAACTTTGGAATCTAAAGCCTGCTGAGAAGCAAACACTCAGCAAGAGTCAGTGAATAAACCACATGTTTGCCTTCGATTCACAGTTAAGTAGAATCTCGACATTCCTCATCTAAAAGCTTTGCTGTATGCTTGAAAACAGTCCACATCACAGAAGAGGAGGTACTGGAGGTCTTAAAACACATGAAGGTAGATAGGTCCCTGGGTCTGATCAGGTGTATCCCAGGTCATTGTGGAAAGCTAGGAAAGTAATTGTGAGGTCATTAGCGAGATATTTGTAATCTCAATAGCTACAGGGGAAGTGCCAAAAGACTGGAGGGAATCTAATGTTGTGCCTTTATTTATGTAAGGCTGCAAGGAAATGCCTGGGAACTATAGACTGGTAAGTCTAACATCAGTAGCAGCGAAGTTGTTGGAAGAGATTTTAAGAGACAGGATTTACATGCAATTTGAGAGGCAAGGATTGATGAAGGATAGTCAGCGTGGCTTCGTGCATGGAAAATTGTGTCTCACAAACTTGGCTGAGCATTTTGAGGATGTGACCAAGATTGATGAGGGCAGAGCGGGAAACATTGTCCATATGGACTTTAGCAAGACCTTCAACAAGGTTCTGCCTAGTAGAGTGATTAATAAAGTTAGGTGAAAGTTAGGACTGCAGATGCTGAAGATGCTGAATGATGAAGGGCTCCTGCGCGAAACAACGATTTTCCTGTTTCTCGGATGCTGCCTGACCTGCTGTGCTTTTCCAGCACTACTCTAATCTTGATTAATAAAATTAGTCCTCCGGGGATCCAGGGAGAGCGAGCTAATTGGTTACAAAATTGGCTTGATGTCTGTGGTAGAGGTTTGTTTTTCGGACTGGAGGCCTATGACCAATGGTGTTCTGCAGGGATCAGGGATCAGTACTGAATCCACTGTTGTTTGTCATTTATAAAATGATTTGCATTAGAAGCTAGAAAGCACAGCTAGTAAGTTTATGGGTTAGTACGTTTGAGGATGACGCCAAAATTGGTGATATACTGGACAGTGAAGAAGGTTATCTAAGAGTACAATGGGATCTTGATCAGCTGGGCCAATGACAGATGGATTTTAATTTAGATAAATGCGAAATTCTGCATTTTGGTAAGACAAACCAAGGCTGGACTTACACAGTTAATGGCTCAGGTCCTGGGAAGTGTGGTTGAACAGAGAGACCTCGGGGTTCAGGTGCACAGTTCCTTGGAAGTGGCATCACAGGTCGACAGACTGGTGACAAAGGCATTTGGCACTTCACTGGTCAGGACACTGAGTATAGGAGTTCGGATATCGTGTTGCGGTTGTACAGGACATTGGTGAGGCCTCTTTTGGAATACTGCATGCAGGTCTGGTCACCTTGCTATTGGAAGGATATTACTAAATTGGAATAAGTGTAGAAAAGATTTACAAAGATGTTACTGGGACTGGAAGGTTGGAGTTATAAGAAGAGGCTGGATTGGCTGGGGCTTTTTTCCCTGGAACGTAGGAGGTTGAGAGGTGACTTGATAAAGGTTTATAAAATCATGAGGGGCATAGATAAGGTGAATAGCCAAGGTCTTTTTCTTAGGGTAGGGAAATCAAAGCTGGAGAGAGAGAGAGAGAGAGAGATGGTAAGATTTACAAGGGACTTGAGAGACAGATTTTTCACACGAAGCGTGGTGCATTTTCAGAATGAACTGCCAGAGGAAGTGGTAGGTGCAAGTATAAATCACAACATTTAAAAGATATTTGGACTGGCACCTGAATAGGAGAGGTTTAGAGGGATATGGGCCAAAGGCAGGCAAATGGGACGAGTTTAGCTTGGGAAACCTGGTCAGCATTAATGAGTTGGACCAAATGGTTTGTTTCTATGCTGTATGATGATCTGTGCATGCCCAATGTCCTTGGAGAAAATGCAATGTAGTATCCATTGGCACACTTGAGGACCACTGCACCTATTAGGGAACATCATTAACCTCAAACAAAACATTTCATTTTGAATTTTGATATTTTACAGTTTGTACATTTGATTTCTGTTACAGTGAACCTTGAAGGGACTGGTACTCTTTTGCCAGTCTAATTGGTTTATTTTTTCTAATTTGATTTATTTTGACTTAACTGTTTTTAAAGTGGCTTGAAAGAGCTTCCTTGCACTATCCAATATTACACAGTCAGCACAAATGAATGTTTAGGAATACATTGTGTCCTAATTGCCATCTTGTGATTTCTGAGGTCAACATGACACAATGGAATGAAGAAAGTAAGGACTGCAGATGCTGGAGATCAGAGCTGAAAAATGTGTTGCTGGAAAAGCGCAGCAGGTCAGGCAGCATCCAAGGAGCAGGAGAATCAACGTTTCAGGCATAAGCCATTCCTGAAGAAGGGCTTATGCCCGAAACGTCGATTCTCCTGCTCCTTGGATGCTGCCTGACCTGCTGCGCTTTTCCAGCAACACATTTTTCAACAATGGAATGAAGTACATTCACTCAAAACCTTATCCGCCCAATTGGTAAAGGTTCACAGACTCTACTGAAAATTAAAACATTATGGCTGCCATGTCCTTACACGCAATAATAAACCTACTTGAACATTGCCACTGAAGGTGGCAGTGGAGCGACTCTAGGCATCTGCTTAATGCAAAGGAATCATGGGGCACTTACATGAGTGAAAGATAATTCCTGAGCATGGGCAGGATTAGGATCGCACTTGAAGGAAATCTTGCTTCACTAAATGTTTCCAAGTTCCTGTAAGATCCTCTCTACATATAACTATATACTCATTAGACCATTCTGTCGGGTTACTGCCACCAACCTCTGTGAGGCATAACCTGCAGCTTCATGGGAAACGATGTTAGGATTGAAAACTGTGTACTTCCTTTTCTCACAGTCCTGTGTCAAGTGAAGACACAGCAGCAGAGGCCAATCTCATTGTTCTTTTTGCATTACACCTGGTATAACAGAACCTGTGTACAAGACTGGCACAACAAGAGCTGTAACCACCATCACCAGCCCACCAACTTCCCACCGCCACCTGCCCACCAATCTCCCACTACTGCCTGTTCTTCAGCCTCCCACTGCCACCTGCCCACCAACTTCCCACTACCAAATGCCAACCAACCTCCCATCGTCACCTTCCCACCAACCTCCCACCACTGTCTGCTCACCAACCTCTCACCATCACTTACTCACCAGCTTCCCACTACCGCTGTCCCACCATTGCCTGCCCACCATCGCCTGCCCACAAGATCACCTGCCCACCAGCCTCCCACCATCACCTTCCCACCAGCCTCCCACCATCACCTGCCCACCAGCCTCCCACTATCACCTTCCCACCAACCTCCCAATGCCACCTACTCTCCAGCCTCCCACCACCGCCTGCCCACCAGCCTCCTACCACCTCATGCCTACCAACCTCTCATTGTCAGCTGCCCACCAGCCTCTCACCATAACCTGCCCACCAGCCTCTCACTACCGCCTGTCCGCCCGCCTCCAGAGGGACAGGCAACATGACATGATCCACCACAGAGCAAGAGGAGGAGATGTCTGCTGTGTAACCAGATCACCTTACTTAGGTGAAGCTCCCTGAAAATGTCTGAGACCCAGTACAGAAGATTAAGGTCACGCCATTATGTCACCAATACCAGCTGTTGGACAGAAGGACTCAGTGGCAGTCCCTCCCAGGAGAGCCTGAAAGGTAATGGCTCCTCTTATTTTGATTTTGTAAGCTATCTGTTTCAGAGAGGAACCAGGGAGCTCTGTGGGATTACAAGTGTGGCCCATCAACAACTAGCAGTCTTTATGAACACCCTCTTCATGTTCAAAACAATTAGAGACCATAACAGAGAGGTGTTTCCAGACTGCGTGAGATATCCAGGACGTTGTGACAATTTGTATATACTAGTGCAGTCATGGTCCATACAAGGCTGGTTGCTGGGAAATAGGGGATATCCCACCCCAACTGCTGATGACATCTTTAAGGAATACTGACACTGCTGATGATGGAGATCCAACGATGCCCACATTTTAATCAGTGGCACTCCAGAACAGCCCAGAGGCTTACTGAAGATAAGTGGACCACTCGGGGAGTGCCACACAGCGTACCCACAGAGTGTGTGTCCTGCATCATACTGGTGTGCTGCATCCTCTCCAATCTCCGTTTCAAAAACAGGGATGTGTTGGCTGAGAATGAGATGCAGCAGTGAGAGGAAGTTGAGGATGAGGATGCTGAGATAGTTCAGGACAGTGTCAAAGAGGTGAAGGCAGTGCAACAATACAGAAAACAAGAGAGGGCAGCAAGAACCTGATAGTCACCCACTTTCAGGACAACTGAGCTGGAGTGAGACTTTCTCTAACATCCCCATCACTATTTCTTCAATGCTTCAGAAACAATGAGCCTTCTCCATACAGCTGCGATTCCTGAGCATATTTCTGACAGATCTTCCCCTAAACTGTGTGTGTGTGTGTGTGTTTGTGTATGTGCATTTGTGCGCATGTGTGTGTTTGTGTGGATGTGTTTGCGTGTGTGTATTTCTGTATGTATGTGTGCGTGTGTGTGTTTGTATTTGTGTGGGTGTGTTTGTGTGCATGTATTTCTGTACGTATGTGTGTGTGTTTATGTGGGTGTTTTTATGTGTGTGTATTTCTGTGTGTGTGTGTGGATGTGTACACACCTTACCATTACCCTCAAAGTCCCCGAGATGGTGGTACCTTTGCTGCAAACTCCCATCTACAGGTGTGTGGTTCCCTGATGGAGGAGGCTAAATGCAGTCATCCAATTTGCTGATTATGAAAAAGTGCTAACGTTTATTGATTGTAACATAGCACATCTTTACTCCATTCTGCTTAACCAGACAATAAGCCTACAGCAGACAATAAACAGTACAAGTGAACATATATTCACAATGGTCAGGAGTTCAGGTCTGAGCACATAGCCATGCAGACACTGGATCTCCAAGGATCTCCTTGGATCTCCAAGGCAGTCACCACCGTTTCCATGGTGGCAGTGGGAAGTGATGGTGTCTTAGTACTGTCACTAGACTAGTAGTCCAGAGAACCAGGTCATGCTCTGGGGTCATGAGTTCTACTCTCGCCATACCAACTCAAATTTTCCAGGAAAACGCTGTCTGTTTGATTTGCATCACTCCCTTTTGCACCAATGCTTAGTAGCTGCAGTGTGTACTATCGACAAAATGCACTGCAGGAGTTCGTCAAAGCTCCTTAGAAGGCATCTTCCAAACCCTAGACCATTTCCATCCAGTAGGGCAAGAGCAGCAGGTACATGGGAAGACCCCTTGCAAGTTCCCTTCCAAGCCACTCACCATCCTCACTTGGAAATATATCACCATTTATTCACAGTCACTGCTTCAAAATCCTGGAATTTCCTCCCTCAGGCAATATGGGTCTATTTACAGCACATGGACTGCAGCAGTTTAAGAAAGCAGCTCACCCCCACCTTCTCAAGGAAGGCTAGGTCAGGCAATGAATACTGGTCAGGCCAGCGACACCCATGTCCCAGAAGTGAATAAAAAATAACCAGATACTCGTACGGTGGAGTCACCCCATTAGTGGGAATGATGGATTCCTCTATCTTTTGCTCAAGTCTCCTTTGGCATCACTGCCTGATATTCCCCTGCCTCTTTTTGCAGGTTAACCATGTCACTTTGAGCTGAGCACAGAAGCTCATCTTCTACCTTGGGCTCAGCAGGTGCCTGGTCTCTGGCAGCCCTCTGAGTGTCAGAGACCTGGGGCATTTTTTTCCCCACTGGCTTTGAGCACATATTAGTGATGTGTGTACCAGATTGTGCCACCCAGTTTAATGGAGCTCAGGTATCTACTGAGGGTATATGTCTCAGCTGGCAGAGGGTCCGAATGAAGATCCTTCCCAGTGAAGGATCAGAGGCTTCCACCTTGGAGGTGGTGTTGGTGCAAGGGGCTGAGCCTGTTTCTCATTGAGGATTCTTAGCTGCTGCTGGTGTCTGTCAAAGGCAATTCATTGGCGAGGGTAGAGAAAATCTTCTGCAGGGCAACATGATGGCTTCAAGGCTCACCTGGGAGGAGCAGATGTCATTGGCTGTTGTTCCATTGATGTCTCCCTGTCACCAATGGGAATGGTGCTGAACTTCCTGCTCATAAAGGGTACGAGGCATTTGATGTCGGCCATAACAACATGCCCCCTCCCTCACCATGCCACCTGTCTTGGTCCTCTGGGCCTGGGGATGGACCAGATTTCTGAGATAAAGAGGAGAATTGAGTGTGAAAGAAGCAGGAGCAGCTTATGATAATTCACAAACAAGTGGGGAGCTGGCAAGGAAGCAGCACTGTGGGCAGGAAGGGTTAGTCAACTGAGAGGATGAAGTAGATATAAGTCCTTAGGTGACATTCTGCATCTATGCCAAAGCTAGTGGTCCATCTTTGTGTGGTGGCAGAGTGAGACTGAATGATGGCACTGTGAGTGTGAAGTCACAGATATACCTCTCATACTTGCAACAAATGGGAGATCACAGAGTTTGTTGGGCAGCACTGTCTGCTGCCCCTTTTGTGAGGACCAACAGCATTCACCTGGACTGCTGCCTGCACCTAGGCTGGGTGGTTCTGATGTGTTGGTCCCTAGTTTCATTCCCTGGGGTGAGAATGTTCTGTCTTTCAGTCATCCCTTCCAGCAACATGTGCAGGGCACTTTCTATGAAATGGCAAGCCAACAGAGCTTCTTGGCGAGCATCTATCCTGCTGTAGGAGGCTGAGGTCAAGTTCCTGTCTTGCAGCATCAGAAGCGGGATTCAGCTTGGTATTATGCATGGCATCAAATCCCCCCCAAGCGCAAAGGCTTGCCAGTGACCAGAAATTCCAGCTCGCTTGCCATGTGCTTTGGCAAGTAACTTTTACAACGTCACATTTGCATTGCTAATGTGCTGGAAAATACATAATCGTGTGAGAGAACTCAGCTGGGCCACTGGCATATATGACACCACACACTATACTATATTCCAACCATTAAGTCTGCTTTTACCTTGTGAAACTCTTTATAAGCTACTGTATAAGCACGTTCAACCAGCAAGATCATAAGAATGGCTTGAATGAGAAAATTATGTGATTTTTTGGGACTTGTGCAATTTTGTGTTCATTCATTTTCATACCCTGAAAACAAAGAGGAATGATCAGGACTAATCAAAACCAAAAATTGTACAGGCCGTGAGCTATAGAACTTGGCATTCAATTTCTGATAGGTACTCCTGTTGGATAAAGTTTGGGCTCAAGCAGTTTCAAATAACAAAATCATCTTTTCCGCTTTTTTGAATGCAATATTCTTCCATTTACAACAGTCTTTAAAGAAACATACATCTCTACTGCTCTACTCACTCCATTTGAATTTGTAAATTGTCTTTATTTGGGTTTTAGTCTTAATTCAATGATATTGAGAAACCATGTATTTATTTAATTTCATGTGTATCATCATTTCCAGTCTAAACTGAATCATATACAGCAGCTGTCCTCAACTTTGCTCACAACTATTTCAAGAAACAATCAATCATCTGTATCAAGGTTCTTGTGTTTTCATCTCTTTGGTTTGGTTGCCCTGATCTATTTATTTTAATTATGTGATATAAAACTTCCTGATTATTACATTGGAACTTACTTTTCCTCACCGACTCTCAGGAGAAGTTAAGAATCATAGAATGTTACAGAAACAGGTCATTCATCTCATCAAGACTGCGACAGTATTTTTCTCCCCATGAGCCCCACAATCTAAGCATCCTCTGTGAAGGCTTTGACAATATACGAACATAAGAAATAGGAGCAGGAATAGGTCAATGCCCCCAGATCCTATTCAGCATTCAAGAAGATCATGGTTAATCTTCTACTTCAATTCCTTTACTGTACAAAAATCTGAATGTTTTAGATCTCATTTCTGTGGAGAAAGCGAGGACTACAGATGCTGGAGATCAGAGTCGAAGAGTGTGGCGCTGGAAAAGCACAGCCCGGTCAGGCAGCATCCAAGAGACAGAAATGAGATCTGTGGTGTTGGAAAAGCACAGCCAGTCAGGCAGCATCCAAGGAGCAGGAGAGTCGACATTTTGGGCATAAGCCCTTCATCAGCAAAGAGTGTCGACTCTCCTACTCCTTGGCTGCTGCCTGACTGGCTGTGCTTTTCCAACACCACAGATCTCATTTCTGTCTCTATTGAGAACAAGGGCTCGATTTTGCCAGACTAATGAAGGCAAACCCATCAATGTTGTAACCATTGGCTGCATTTTCCCAGCCCTTGACAATGGGAGCATTGATGAGTCAGTTGGGAAGATGTGGTGAAACTAGAAAAATCAGATTCCTGAAGGTGAGAAAAGTTGTTTGATTTTCCAGTTGATGTTTAAATGGTGGAAGGAGAATCTCACTAGTGAGGCCCATTTCCTTGCATTAACAATTCAGTACAACCAATTTTCACTTCCTTTATTTGCAATTTGCTGTTCTCCCAAGTGACAGAGAAAAACTAGACAGTGAAATTTCCTAACATTACATGCTGAGCAAGTATCTGGCAGTTTCAGCTCGCTGCTCACTCCCCTGGACTTCTATCATGTCCAGAAGTCTCCAACATCTCAGGGCACACTCCATGGACAGCAACCTCCTGCCAGCTCCTGCCACTGGACTTGACCCAACCTCAGCACATCAACATGATACATCTCTGGTCACTTAGGATGGGGACTGTGCTGTGGAGTACTGCAATGGTCCTGCATTGCATAAGGGACAGGTATATGGATTGGAGCAGCATGTATCTCAGAGCCTTTTGTTTGCTCTCAGAGATCATTCACTCTGCATCAAATTAGATGTTCACAGTAACCTTGTCTTGCCTTGGCTCTTTGTGCATTACCATATCAGTCAGGATTTACAGGCTCACAGTATTTCTGTCTTGCCTCGCCTCTTCAGGTAGACACAAAGCCAAGAAGCTTGTCATGTCTGCCAGCAATAATCAGTCAAGGGGTGTCATGCTACCAGAAGCCAACAAGGTATATCAATCTCTCACCTCCACCAGGTGTAAGAAGCTTACACATTTGCTTCAACTAAATGGCTATGTTTGAAAGTCTAAGTGGAGTAATTCTCAGTAAGGCAAGAGGACTGTCATCAGTGAGGGGTACAGGCAGAGTAAGTTCGATATCAGTCTAGGGGCTGGGACACAGTCAGTTAGCTGCTTGGAGCAGTCAGGGTCAGAAGCTCCAGATCATTACTTTCTGAAGAGTGGATCACAGTCAGTCCTGATTGATGAAATATATTACATGAAGGGAAGAATAGTGCTCCTTTCCTTTAGATAGGGTTCAAAGATGGTGCGTAGCTCTAAGCATGGGTATCCTGTGTCGCTGATTCTTGTAGCTCAGTTGATGAGAGAGGTAATGATGGAGAGTGCAAGCATATTTACAAATGTGAGTTTCTACATCTTAACATTATTTTCTTTATGATTTTATGGGTGTCATTGGCTAAGCCAATTCTTATTGTCCATTCCTAATCGCTCAGAAAGCAATTCAGAGTCAACTGCATTGGTGTAGGTCTGTAGGCCAGACCTGGTGAAGAAGGCTCAGCTCCTTCCTGAAAGGACATTAGTGAACCGGATGGGTCTTTCTGACAATCAGTAGTGGTATCATGGTCACCTTTGGGCTAACTTTGTAATGGTATTCAAGGGGATTTGATCCCATGCCCCAGAACATTACTGTGGGTTTTACATTTCTATTCCAGTGACATTGTCACTGTGCCATTGCCACCCCTTAATCTCACCCAGGCCACATCACCTATGCCACCCAAATGCCCTCAGAAGCCTTTCTTTATTTTGTTTCTTCCCATTGTGAATACAATGAAGAGCTATACCTGGCTGGCATTGATTAACTTAGTGCATCACTCTGTTTTAAATATGACACCGGAGGCAGACATCCCAGAGAGTCCGAGTAATGGTGAGTACGCCTGCAAGTTTATTATAGCACAAGAATTGTGGGAAATAACCTGCTAGAACACATAGAGAGAAACCATCCATGAATCTGCCCAAAATTGATTTTCAACTGATCTTTGGTAAAATTCACCCCCATGAATCTACTGATCCTTAAAGTGTGTTTTGATTCTGCAATATGATCAGGATACCATCTAGAAATTGCTGTCGGTTATCCAATCTTCCTCTACAGGGTGTGCTTTTTGGAGTCCTCCCTAAGCAATCACTGGTCTTCACGATGACTTCCATCCTTTAAAATTTACACTTTGCTGGATTAGATATAACTGGGTTTTTGATGGAATTATAAGTTCATGATAACGTCTAATCATCCTCACCTACTCTGATGAAGAAATATTGAATGCACTTAATGTCCAGTTTGATATAAAATTTCATATCTTATTTTAAAAAAAATTACAAATGTATTTTATCTCTAGTTTAGCTTTTACCTAAGTCTAATCATGTATTGCTATTTGAAGTTTTAAATGATAAGTGATAATGATAATGCTTTTATGTTTTCAGTTGCTGTCTATGAGAATATTTTAATGTGATTGGCTGCTTACCCTGCTTACTAACTCGATCTCGATTTGTTAAGAGTGAAAAAATGCATAACAGTCTGAAATAGATAAAGGAATAGGTTAGTGCTGTAATTTTCATATTCCTGGAAAGTACGTAAGATTGTGTTTCATGAGAAACAAAGTGAGGAGAATAATTATTCTTAGGTGTTGACAGCTAAAGCTAAACTAACAAGGAGCCATGGACAAATGAGGCCTAGTGGGAGAGCAACTGGACAGATACTTAAATCAACAACTATACTACAAAGCTATGGCAGACTTTTCATTTATCTTTGTTTAATTAAGATGCCTGTTGAAATAGATACGTTAATTAGTGTGTGGAAGTAGAATAGAAGCTACTGTGGTGAATCAATCCATGGTTCAACATTTTGATAGCAAATAAGAACACTGGACTGAATGCTATTTATGAGCAGCTTGTTAACAGGTTTAATGAGCAGCCTTAGACATAAACATCTGATCATGAACAAATATAACTAACGGAACATCTTGTGAGTTAGTCTGAAGGCTAGAGATGGAATGGTTCTTGGGAGAATAGAATTGATCAGGAAGAACAGCTTGGAATGAAATGAGGAAGGAATGATGTAAGGCTTTAATTAATTGAACACAGAAGATACATCCGAAGACTCAAGAAGCTAACAGCAGGTGAATAACATTAAAGTTCTCAAAGCCAAGGTTTCAACAAAGATTTAAATGTTTTAAAGATATTTGGAAATAAAGTAAGTCTTTAGGGTGCAAAATGGCCTTGGTATTATCTAGGTCCCCCAAACAGAACGTTTACAAAATAAGAGCTTTTGAGAGATCTCAGTGCGATATGCGGTAGAGAGATACTTCTAAGGGGAGCTCCATGCTCACACCCTTGATTAGTTTGTGAAATTATTAGGGCATAAGACACCGAAAAGAAAAGTGGAGTAAGTAGAAAAAATTTATGCCAGACATCCTGCCTGATCTCGGCTGATGTTCGCTACTTGTCATATATTTTGCTGTATCAATTATATATCCTGTCTTGAACTTAGATTAAACTCAACATACCATCCTGTTGGTTGCAGCTGATCCTGACTGAAAAGAGTAAAATAACCACAAATGCCTGGAAATCCCCTTGACTGGGCTGAAGATTTAAACTCCATTAAGAATGGGAAAGTTCATACCATAGAGATTGCTCGATCTTTGTGGGAAGCTTGTCTTGAGAATAAACTTGAGCATTATTATTCGCTTTTGACCACAACATCTAAGCCCAAAACTTATTTTATAGGGTTACAAACTGTTTCCATGGTAGAACTGTTTTCTGTAAGATCCAAATTTTTGTTTATATTCTATTCCACTTTCCTTCAAATTCAATTCATTTAAGACAATTTCCTTCAATTTGAATATATTGGAAACATTCATATCAATAATGCTGTGTGGTCCATTTTTTCTTAGCCCAACAGAATGCCAATCTTATTATCTTCTGGAACAGCTTTACCGTCCACCTGGTTAAATTTAATGTTTCATTTGAAACCTGACACTTATGTCAACTCAAAGAAACTGTACTGGTGCTCCAGTCAAGATTCCATGCTGAGGTCTTTGGATGGGATTTAAATTAGAACCTTATAACACAGAGTTAAGAGTTAGCAATCATGGAGTGTATTTTTCATACTTGCAAAAAAAATTCCTCCTAAATTTCACCCAACAGTCTGCAGTATGCATAATTGTGATTTTGATATAAATTCTGTTTGATTGGAAAACCCAACTGATGTATAATATTATACCATGAGATTTAATAAATAATCTTAATTTATAACATGACTTTTAAGCTTCAAAAAATCTTTTCCATAAATACTTATACACTGAGTATAAAATGCTAATGTTAGTGGAAGTGGTTGCCGTTTTGAAAAGTGAGAACAAGGTTTGTTTGTTGATCACCACAGCCTCCTGTGTGGGAGTTCTTACAGTCCCTTGGATCTTCTTGGCAATATGGCCATATCATTTGATTGATCCTGACTTATAAGTCAAGTTTATTTCTGAGCATGTGTTTCTGAGCTGCAAAATTGAAGCTGACCACTATACGAGTATTAGCTGTAAGGTTATACACTGAGTATATACCTTAATTTGCATTTTGCTGTATATCAATAGGATTCCATTTACATGTTGACTTATACACCATGATCAAGTTCACTGGCCAGCTTATAGTTATTTTCTTATTACTTTGAATTCTTCTCATGCTCTTCTTCTGTTACTTCACTAATTTTGATTTCAGATTTTCTATCATGTTCATTTTGCAAGACTAACATAGGTTGCCACAGAATTCAAATTCATTTTCACTCTCATATCATAAGTGTAAAATGTCAGCAATTTTCATAAGTGACAAACCCAATATTGAGTTGCCTAGGGCCAGGCCAAGAAAAGCCTGAAATACTCAATGTGAACTTTACAAACTAAAAGTAAAAGTAGTTTTGAATGCATATACTGTGCATGATGACATAGCTAATGCTCATACATAATGCTTCTAAAAATGTTTCCCATTATCAAATCCATTTACTTACCAAAAATAGAGTATTTCAGCTTGAGTAGAATTTGACAAATGTACTTTGTAAACTTATTCACTCGTCTTCTGTTACCAAAATCCTTTGTAACTGAATTATATGATTATAATTAATGCAAATTACAGTGAATGGTTAAACCTTTATCACATTTCCTCATCTCCACTGACTACTTAAGAGAGCAGTAACAAGTATACGTCATTATTATAAAGAGGAAGTTGTAGTGGCTTAAACGTGATCCTGGTATAATACTCATACATTTTACAGAACTCCATCCCACAGCAGATGCCCCCGCTGCCCAATCATGGCATTGATGAAATAAGACACCGTGATTCAAGAATCACAAGAGCTACCATAAGGAAATTTCAACTCTTGTTTCAATCAGACAAGGCCACAAAACAAAAAGGTGCAATATCATTTTCCAAAATGTTGTGCTGATAGCAATGAAAATGCACAGATAATTTTGATTGAATAAAGGTGAAAAATCATAATTTTCTTGATGACATGTCATTATCAGTACTGTAGACTCTGTTTTCTGTATTACCTTTAAATTGCTTTGGGACTTGGCAAATTAAATAAGAATTTAAAACAATTCAGTTTCTGTGCTTGTACTTACTGGCATCGTCTGGCTACCGTGTAAGGCGTTGATGGCTGCCTGGGCTTCTGCATGTGCGGAAAATTTCACAAATGCACATCCTGTGGGGGAGAAAGAAAGGGACAGGCTGCTGAACGGTAAAAACTGTGGCTTCATGCGATATACTGGAGACCCTTAACTCAACACAAGCACCACTCTTTAAAAAGCTGTTGGATTATGAGAATTTTACAGTCATCTATAACCAGTAATAAATAAATATAATAACCAGAAGTTAGTAAATTTATTGACCAATGCGTTATTAAGTTAATTACTTTAGATAAGTAGCACTCTGAGAAAATATTTCATCAGTCCAGTCCAGTTCTGCTTTGCTGAGGTGCACGTAGTTTTCAATAACCAAATAAATCCTCAGGTTAAATTTGAATATTTAGCACATCATCTGATATATTCAGACTGAAACTTTAGGTTAAATTCTGTATTCTTTTCTACTTTAAGTATCAATGTGCATTATCTTTCCTGAGGAAAATGAAAAGCAATTTCATTAATCAATAAAATGTTCAAAAACTTAATGTGTTGATGATCACATCTTCAACTTTGAAGTTGGATTGTAGTGTTACCATTCATCATAATTAACTGTAGACAACAGTTTGACAATAGGAGTCTGAGCTCTTTTTAAATTTTAGATCTTCTTTACTGCTATGTTTGAATACCACTGATTCTAATGCACAATGTTAGATTCATAGTGATTTGTTGGATGGGATAAGGCTTGATTTGAGTGTTCAGAGTCCATGTGGAATACCATACTTTGTGTGCTGGTTCTTCATCTGGCTTCACCACTGCACTGTCAATCAAGCCAACATTGTTAATTGTCAGCATTTCATTTCACCAGCCATTGCTATGCCAATCCGAAATGATAAGTTGACATCTATATTGGGCAGACTTGTGTGATCATTCCCTGTTGACGTCATTACAGTTCCCCCAAAATAAATCTTAAAAATAATTTATAAAACACTGGTGTGCAAGCAAATATTCCCAAGGCATGATCCCAACCTTCCAGAAACTTATCTGAATAAACAAATAGTCTCCTGACAAATTATGCTATCATTTGACAGTTGCTCAAACTTGCTAACAAACTCAAGGGATTGTGAGAGTTTTCAGACACAGTTTGTGAAGCTTTGACTGTCAATAAACTTGCTTCAGCTCAGGAAGTAGTCTTTAGCTGGACTTTTCAAAATGCAAGTATTTGTGCTTGAGCTTCCTGAGGCCATGCGGTATATTAACTACATGCAAGAAATGTGAATGATATGATGGTGAAAGATACTGAGAAAAAGGGAGGGAAAAATCAATTAATGTGTGGGGACAGTGAAGAAGGACATAATTGGGTTCAGATATGAATTCCTGTATAACTGAATAATTAAATGCCACCCAGTATCTGTATTCACATATAAATTAAAAAAAAAATGTTTTTCATGAGTGGCAAGGAGGAATAGAAACTAATGTTAGAAGCTTTGTTGAGAAAGCTGATGTTTCTGAGGACAATTTCATGTAGCTAATGTTTTTGATAGCTATTAATTGCAGCTTTTGTCCAACATACGAAAACTGTCTTTTTAAATTTACAATCTAAAGAAAAAGTTTCTAAAGCACAACCATCTAAAACTTGTCTTACCCTTAGTCATTAGTATATCTTCTGACAGTTTATATTGAGGTGTCAGATCCACTTCACTTTCTGCACAGTGAATATGTCATTTCAAAGATCCATCAAAATGACTAATAAGGTCTTCAATTATCCTAACCCATTCACATTAGAAGTATTAAAAGCACCTCATTATGACATCAAGCTCCATTAACATCCCTGAGCCTTTTGTAATGCCATCAAGATATTTTTGCACGGTCGATTGGAAACACAGAAGAAACATTAACTGAACAGAGCATAGTGTGGTCAATAAGTTCTACAAATCTTTATAAATGTCTTCTTAAATTAATATGCAGCAGACGACTCATGCAAGTGACTAACTGGGCTATTATAGGACACCTATGTTTATTTATGTCAGGTCAGTTACTGATACCTTTTGCACATATGTATAAACACAGGAGTAAGAGGAAGCTGCAGTTCAATAACAGGCATCAGATAAACAGGTGACTCAGTGACTGTCGGCTAAGCAGCAGAAACACAACATTATCCGATCCTTTGCAACTGCAGGTGCCTCCTGTTTCTTTGTTATTTCTCCATTTGATTTTGTAGCAATTCTCTGAGGAAAGGAATATAATTTTCAGAAATTTACCCCACCCCAGCTACCCTCAACACAGTGCAAGGATGATGTGAGCATTCCAATATCAGGCAAGAAGGGTCAAGGTGTTGTTTATTTCCTCATCCAGCTAGGCTGACCTCATGGATCAGAATATTACAATTCAGGTAATAAGGCAGTGAAGGACAGAGCTGCAACATAGATTTATGCACTTAGAAACTTCTTTTTTCCAAAGACATACATTACAAACGGGCAACCCCAAACTTGAAAACAGAGCAAAATACTGTGGATGCTGGCAATCAGAAAATAAATCCATAAAATACAGGATAAATTCAACAGACTTAGTAGCAACTGCAGTGAAACACACATTTTTAATCTGATCTCATTAGATTCATTAATACTGGAAATAATTTTTAAGATATTAGTTTTAGTAAGGAAATTGCATTGTTGGAGACACCAAGTGTTTGAGGCCCAAATTTTAGTTTTCTAAATCGGTGTGTCCCTTTATAGAGGAATGGGAGTTATGAGACCTTGCTGTAGCAAATGGGACAGGGCATCAGCCTGCTTTAATGTTGAGAATTTCTTTCAGGTAAATGCGTAATTGGTCTGAGGGAGAAAGAGAGCAGGATGCTCAAATTCATAGGCAAAACTGAGGACTGCAGATGCTGGAAATCAGAATGTAGATTAGAGTGGTGCTGGAAAAGCACAGCAGGTCAAGCAGCATCCGAGTAGCAGGAAAATCGACGTTTCGGGCAAAAGCCCTTCATCAGGAATGAAGGCAGGGAGCCTCGGGGGTTGAGAGATTCATAGTGATCATCCTCCAAGGTGGTCTTGGAGACTGGCCGAGCAGAGGCTGATAGCTAAGTTCGGTACCCATAGGGATGGCCTCAACCGGGACCTTGGGTTCATATCACACTATAGGTGACCCCATTGCACTACACACACGCACACGCACTCCTACACACACACACACACACATACACACACACCCCTACAGACACACACACCCACACTCATTCTCACAGATACTCACAACCCCCCACACACACCCACATGCACATATACACATATAATTTTGTGGGGTGAATTTGTACTTGCAGAGTTACATTGTAAGATCTTACATCCGTGTAAGATTCTGTTAATTCAAGATTAGAATCAGTCTAAACATAATGGCACAGACAGCAGCACACTGAGGTGTTAATACCCAATACATTATCTGGGCTGACACCAATTGTTAAAGTTTACTTGAGAATGTAACTTGTTAAAAAAAGTTTTGCGAGTTACATATGAAAGAAGAGAAACTAACATGGTCATTCTAACAGATGAGAGACTGAACAAACAATCAAGGTATTTTTCAATGTATAATTTCAGTTATATCACACTGTAAACTTTTGATATAAATTCGGTGTCGTACAATCGTGTACTCCACAACCACCTGATGAAGGAGCGTCGCTCCGAAAGCTAGTGCTTCCAATTAAACCTGTTGGAGCATAACTTGGTGTGAGTTTTAACGATTTAAAGAGAGATAGTGAGAGGTTAAATAAGTTGACAAGAAGTTAGCAAACAGAGTATAGTGCTGGTAAATACGAAGTTGTTCATTTTGGAAGGGAGAACAAAGGAACAGAATAGTATTTAAATGGAGAAAAACTGCAGAAAACTGCAGGAAGGACAGGAACGTTGACGTGAGGAATGTCAAATCATGATCTTCATGAATGACAGAGCAGGTTCGAGGGGCCAATCAGCCTACTCTTACTCCCATTTCTATGGTCTTAGGACCCTGATGTAGGACTTCCGTGCCCTCACAAATGCTCTAGCCTGGGCACTGGTAATATATATGTAGGCAGTGCACAGCAGCCTAAGCAACTGGAAAAGTTCAGATGGACAACAAGGTGCTTCTCAAAATGATACATTATTATTCATATCATTCTACTGCTCCACACAAAATGAATCCAAAGTGCTAGAAGGCAAACGGAACTAAGCAGACACCACAACAACTCAATAGGTGCCTGTATATATTCTAATTCTATAGAGAGATATAATGGGACACTCTTGTCCCAAGATGTCATGGAGCAAGGCCAACTGTCAACTGTTACTTTCTTCTTATTTTGGTAGCACTAAGAGAAGCATTCATCTAATTAGTAAGAGATCCTCATCACACATTCAGTTGGAGAAAAGAAAATATCAAAAAGCTGCAGACAAAATACTAATATTTTATGAATAAATTATGGCCGTTTGTATTTCCATTATTGTTGTGGGGTTTCCCTTAGGATTTAAGCTTGGTCCCGATTATTTTTCATCTACTTGCTGTCCCTCTGGGAAATCATCTGAAAATATGTTTGTTTCTGCATGTACATTGACACCTCCACTTAACAGACTGTTTGCCAGACATTCAGTGCTGGATGAACAGAAATACAACCTGAGCAATACAAATACAACAGAAATATCATCCAATTAAATACGGGGAATACTAAATCCATAGTCTTCTGTTTCAGGTGCTAACTCTGTGTTGTGGACACTAACTCCATCTGTCTGATTTGAAGGTGCCGGTGTTGGCCTGGGGTGGACAAAGTTTAAAATCACACAACACCGGGTTATAGTTCAATCGGCTTCTCACCATATAGTCACACCACCAGGAAGAACACTTAATTGCAAAGAAAAAACACCAAAGAACTGCAGATCTTGGAAATCTGAAACAAAATCAGAAATTGCTGGAAAATCTCAGCAGGTATGTCAGTATTTGTAGAAAGAAGGCAGAGTTAACATGTCAGGATCATTCTTCAGAACACTCACTCCAATTTTGTTGAATTACCTGAATGTGTCCAGCTTTAGCTTATAGAATCAGAGAATTATTACAGTACAAAAGGAGGCCATTCAGCCCATTATGGCTGCATCCGCTCTCCAACAGGTATTATGACTTAGTACCATTTGTCTGCCTTTTCCTCATACTCTTCTATGTTGCTTCTACTCAAATAATCACCTGATGCCTCCATGAATGTTGCAGTTGACTTTCTTGCACTACATTTCCAGGCAATGCATTCCAGACCCTGACTGCTCAGGTTGTATTTCCTTCACATGCAAATCATTTTTGATTTGTGTCCTTTCAATTTCAATCCTTTCATGAGCAGGAATAGTTTCTCCTTGTCTACTCTATTCAGGTCTCTCAGAATTTTCAAAATTTCTGTCAGATCATCTCTTAGACTTCTTGACTCCAAGGAGAACAATTCAGTCTCTCTAATTCAATGTCACAACAGAAGGTTGTGACCTTTGACCAGTGGAGTTCACGTCAAGCAACCTTCTGATACAAATTCAACATTACCTTCTTGCTCTTGTGCTTTGTGCCAGTATCGATAAAGCCAAGGACACTGTCTACTTTATTAACGGCTATTGCCATCTGCCTTGCCACATTCAATGACCTGTACACATATACACCCAGACCTGTACACATATACACCCAGATCCATCTGCTCCTGAACTCCACCATAAATATTGTATCCTTATGTTATATTGTATATCAAAATGCATAACCCTACACTCTCTCACATTGGGCACTATTTGCCAAATATTTGCCCATTACATTAAATTGTCTATGTCCATTTTGAGTTCTACAGTCTCACAGTGCCAGAGACCCGGGTTCAATTCCTGTCTCTGGCAACTGTCTGTGTGGAGTTTGCACATTCTCCCCGAGTCTGCATGGCTTTCCTCCGGATGCTCCAGTTTCTTCCCACAGTCCAAAGATGTGCAGGCCAGGTGAACTGGCTATACTAAACCATATGTTATATACTAACATAGTGTTAGGTTCATTTGTCAGAGGGAAATGGGTCTGGGTGTGTTACTCTTCGGAGGGTCGGTGTAGCCGAAGGGCCTGTTTCCACGCTGTAGGGAATCTAATCTAATCTAATCAATGATGAGGACTGATGAAGACAGAGTGGTGGATGTGATCTATATGGACTTTAGTAAGGCATTTGACATGGTTCCTCATAGTAGACTGGTTAGCAAGGTGAGATCACATGGAAATCAGGGAGAACTAGCGATTTGGATACAGAACTGTCTCAAAAGTAGAAGTAGGTGGTGGTGGAGGGTTGTTTTTCAGACTGGAGGCCTGTGACCAGTGGAGTGCCACAAGGATTGGTGCTGGGTCCACTGCTTTTCATCATTTATATAAACGATTTGGATGTGAACGTAGGAGGTATAGTTAGTAAGTTTGCAGATGAAACCAGAATTAAGCGTGTAGTGGACAGCGAAGAGGGTTACCTCATATTACAACGGGACCTTGATCAGATGGACCAATGGACTGAGGAGTGGCAGATGGAGTTTAATTTAGATAAGTGTGAGGTGCTGCATTTTGGAAAAGCAAATCAGAGCAGGACTTATACACTTAATGGTAAGGTCTTGGGGAGTGTTGCTGAACAATGATACCTTGGAGTGCAGGTTCATAGCTCCTTGAAGGTGGAGTCGCAGGTAGATAGGATAGTGAAGAAGGCATTTAGTATGCTTTCCTTTATTGGCCAGAATATTGAGTATAGGAGTTGAGAGTCATGTTGAGGGACATTAGTTCAGCCACTTTTTGAATATTGTGTGCAATTCTGGTCTCCCTCCTAGCATGAAACTTGAAAGGGTTCAGAAAAGATTGATAAGGATGTTGCCAAGGTTGAAGGGTTTGAGCTATAGGGACAGGTTGAATAGGCTGGGGCTGTTTTTCCTGGAGCGTTGGAGGGTGAGGGGTGACCTTATCGAGGTTTATAAAATCATGAGGGGCATGGATGGGTTAAATAGACCAGGTTTTTTTCCCTGGGGTGGGGGAGTGTAGAACTGAGGGCAGAGGTTTAGGGTGAGAGGGGAAAGATTTAAAAGGGACCTAAGGGGCAACTTTTTCACGCAGAAGGATGCGTGTATGGAATGAGCTGCGAGAGGAAGTGGTGGAGGCTGGTAAAATTACAGCATTTAAAAGGCATCTGGATGGGTATATGAATAGAAAGGGTTTGGAGGGACATGGGCCGGGTGCTGGCAGGTGGGACTTGATTGGTTTAGGATACCTGGTCGTCATGGACGAGTTCGATCAAAGAGTCTGTTTCCATGGTGTACATCTCTATGAATCTATGGTTAAGCAGCTTTTGGAATACTACATTCAATTCTGGCCTCCTTGCTATAGGAAGGATGTTGTGAAACTCTAAAGGGTTCAGAAAAGGTTTACAAGGATGTTGCCAGAGTTGGAGGGTTGGAGCTATAGGGAGAGGTTGAATAGGCTGGAGATGTTTTCCTTGGAGCGTCAGATGCGGAGGGGTGACCTTATAGAGATTTATAGAGGGGCATAGATAGGATAAATAGACAAGGTTTTATTTTTCCCTGGGATGGGGGAGTCCAAAACAAGAGGGCAAAGGTTTAAGTTGAGAGAGAAAAATTTTAAAAGGGACCTAAGGGGCAACTTTTTCACGCAGACCGTGGTATGTCTATGGAATGAGCTGTCAGAGGAAGTGGTGGAGGCTGGTGCAATTACAACATTTAAAAGGCACATGAATGGGAATGTGAATAGAAAGGGTTTGGAGGGATATGAACCAAATACTGGCAAATGGGACCTAGGTTAATTCAAGATAGCTGGTCAGCATGAATGAGTTGGTCTGAAGGGTCTGTTTCCATGCTGTACAGCTCTATACCTCTATAAGTCTATCACAATTTACAACACATCCAAGTTTTGCATCATCTGTAAACTTTGAAATTGACAGGGTGGCACAGTGGCTCAGTGGTCAGCACTGCTGCCTCACAGCGCCAGGGACTCAGTTTCAGTTCCAATCTCAGGTGACTGTTTGTGTGGAGTTTGCGCATTCTCCCTGTGGCTACGTGGGATTCCTCCGGGTATTCCGTTTCCTTCCAGTTCAAAGATGTGCAGGTCAGGTGGATTAGCCATGTCAAATTGCTCATTTAGTCCGGGATATGTCAGTTAGGTGGATTAGCCATGGGAGATGCAGGATTGCAGGGATAGGATGGGGTGGGTGAGTTTGGGTGGAATGCTGATTGGAGATTTGGTGTGGATCTGTTGGTCTGAATGGTATGTTTCCACACTGCAGGGATTCTATGGACCCTTGCACATCAAGGTCTTGATCATTAATATACATAATGAAAAATAAGAGTCCCAACACTGGCCCCTGGCAAACTCCTTTACAAATCTGGACAAATGTGAGGAGGTGCATTTTGGAAGGTCAAGTACAGGTGGAAATTATACAGTGAATGGCAGAACCCTTATGAGTACTGATATGCGGAGGGATCTGGGTGTGCAAGTCCACGGATCACTGAAGGTGCCAGTGCAGATAGATAAGGTTGTAAAAAAGACATGCTTGCCTTCATAAAGAACAAAGAACCAAGAACATTTACAGCTCAGGAACAGGCCCTTCAGCCCTTCAAGCCTAAGCCGGTCCAAATGTACAGTCTAAATCTGTTGGTCAATTCCTAAGCATCTGTATCCCTCTGCTCCCCACTTACTCATGCATCTGTTCAGATGCATCTTAAATGAATCTACCATGCCTGCCTCTACCACCTCTGCTGGCAATGCATTTCAAACACCCACCACCCTCTGTGTGAAGTACTTACCGTGTGTATCCCCCTTAAACTTTCCACCTCTCACCTTGAAAGCATGACCTCTCGTTATTGAATCCTTCACCCTGGGAAAAAGCTTGTCTCTATCCACCCTGTCTATACCCTTCATGATTTTGTAAACCTCAATCAGGTCCCCCCTCAATCTCCTTTCTTCTAGTGAAAATAAACTTAACCTACTCAACCTCTCTTCATAGCTAGCACCTTCCATACCAGGCAACATCCTCGTAAACCTTCTCTGCACCGTCTCCAAAGTGTCCACATCCTTTTGGTAATGTAGCGACCAGAACTGTACACAATATTCTAAATGCGGCCGAACCAATTTTAACATGACTTGCCAGCTTTTATTCTCAATACTCCGTCCAATGAAGGCAAGCATACTATATGCCTTCTTGACCACTCTATCCACCTGTGCAGCAACCTTCAGGGTGCAATGGACCTGCACTCCCAGATCTCTCTGCCCATCAACTTTTCCCAAGGCTCTTCCATTCATTGTATAATTCGCTGTAGAATTAGACTTGCCTAAATGCATCACCTCACATTTGTCTGGACTGAAAGCCATCTGCCACTTTTCTGCCCAACTCTCCAGTCTATCTATATCCTCCTGTATTCTCTGACAGTCCCTTATGCTTTCTGCTACTCCACCAACCTGCAAACTTGTTGATCATGCCAACAGTGCCCTCTTCTAGATCATTTGTGTATATTACAAACAACAGTGGCCCCAATACTGACCCCTGTGGAACACCATAGAACATAGAACAATACAGCACAGAACAGGCCCTTCGGCCCACGATGTTGTGCCGAACATTTGTCCTAGCTTAAGCACCCATCCATGTACATATCCAATTGCCGCTTAAAGGTCGCCAATGATTCTGACTCTACCACTCCCACAGGCAGCGCATTCCATGCCCCCACCACTCTCTGGGTAAAGAACCTACCCCTGACATCCCCCCTATACCTTCCACCCTTCACCTTAAATTTATGTCCCCTTTTTCCCAGGGTGAAGGATTCAATAACGAGAGGTCATGCTTTCAAGGTGAGAGGTGGAAAGTTTAAGAGGGATACACGCGGCAAGTACTTCACACAGAGGATGGTGGGTGTTTGGAATGCATTGCCAGCAGAGGTGGTCGAGGCAGGCACGGCAGACATAAATTTATGACCACTGGTCACCTTTCTCCATTTCGAGAAACTTCCTTCAACTACTACTCTCTGTCTCCTGTTGCTCAACCAGTTATTTATCCACCTAGTTAGAACACCCTGCACACCATATGACTTCACTTTCTCCATTAGTCTACAATGGGGAACCTTATCAAATGCCTTACTAAATGCCTATATGACATCAACAGCTTCATCTCACAACTTGGTCACTTCCTTGAAGAACTCTATTAAGTTGGTAAGGCATGATCTCCCCTGCACAAAACCATGTTGCCTATCCCTGATAAGCTCACTCTTTTCTAAATATAAATAGATCCTATCCCTCAGTACCTTCTCCAGCAACTTCCCCACCAATGACGTCAGGCTCACTGGTCTGTAGTTACCCAGAATATCCCTGAATATATGGATAGACAAGTTATTTTGCAGCTTTATAGAACTTTAATTAGGCCACACCTGGAATATTGTGTACAGCTCTGGTCACCACACTACCAGAAGGACTATCCTGTCCAAAGCATCCACGTTATCGAAAAGGTTTGATTTGCTAGGACAAATGTTTGGCACAACATCGTGGGCCGAAGGGCCTGTTCTATGCTGTGCTGTATTGTTCTATGGTTTACCAGGATGTTTCCTGGTATGTGGATTTTAGCTATGAAGAAAGGTTGGGTTTGTTTTCAGTGGAATATAGGATGTTCAGGGGTCACCTGACAGAAGTTCATAAGATTGTGAATGGCATGGAAAGAGCGGAGAGTGTAAGACTTTTTCCAAGGGTGGAGGGGTCAATTACTAGGGGACACCAGTTCAAGGCACAGGGGTAGGAGGTTTAAAAGAGATGTGCGGGGCAGGTTTTTCCACACAAAGGGTGGTGAGTGGCTGGAATACACTGCCAGAGGAAGTGGTGAAAGCAGAGACCATAGCAGCATTCAAGGAACACCTGGATGTGTACATGAATAGGAAGGGAATAGAGGGATAAAGATCATGTAATTGAAGACAGTTTTAATATGGAGGGCGGAACGTGGCAGCACAGGCTTGGAGGGCCGCAGAGCCTGTTCCTGTGCTGTGTTGTTCTTTATTCCTTGTTCTAGACCTTCCTCTAACCCAAAACATATTGATTGACCTTTACCCTCTGTTTCCTATCATTCAGCCAATTTCATTTCCATGTTGCCGCAGTCTCTTTTATTCAGTGAGTTATGATATTCCTCACAAATGTGGCATGCATTCAAATGGTTTCTGGAAATCCATCAACACCACATTAACAGCATAACCCTCACTAACCCTTACTGTTACCTCTTCAAAAACTCCAGCAAGTTAGTTACATATCATTTCCCCTGGAGAGATCTATGCTAACGCTTCTAAATCAACATTTTGAAATCAACAGAATTCCACATTTTTTTCTTTTGATGCCCAGCTGTATCCCAAATAATTGTTTCAGGAATTGAAAGCTTATCATTGAAGCAAAATTGATTGGTCTGTAATTACTGGGCTCATCCTTACAACCTTTTTTGAACAATGGTGTAAAGTCTGCAATTCTCTCACTCTATGGCACCCTCCCCAATTCAAGGGAAGATTAGAGCCATAGATTATAGTCAGGGCCCCTGCGATCTTTAATATCCTTGGATGCATGCTATCTGGTCCCAGTACTTTGTCAACTTTAAACTTCCTCCTTATCCACTATCAAACCTTACCTCGTTCAGTTACAGAGCTTCCTCCCCTGTCACTATATCTCCCTCTTTACTGAATACAAATGCAAAGTATTTGTTCAACAACTAGCCAACTTACTGCCATGTGTAAACCCCTTTTACAATCTCTATTTTATCCTACTCTTTCTTTTAGCATCCTTTTTCTATAAATAGGGGGTTGGTTAACTCAGTTGGCTGGACAGTTGGTTTATAGTGCATAGTGATGCCCACAGTGTGGGTTCAGTTCCTGCACTGGCTAAGGTTACCATGAGGACTGTCCTTCTCAACTTCTCCCTTTACCTGAGGTGTGGTGACCCTTAGGTTTAACCACACCTGTTCTCTCTCTCTCTCTCTCTTTTTCTCTGTCTCTAAAGAGAGAGCAGCTTGTTGATCCAGTCAGACTATGGTGACTTTACCTTTACTATAAATGTACTGATCTCTTTAGGTTGGCCGCCAGGCTTTTTTCAGATTATTGTTTATTACCCTTTTTTTTAACCATCATCCTAAACTTTACAATGCTATGATCACTGTCTCCTATATATTCTCCTGCTCATACTTGGTTACCTCCTGCTGAAACCTTTATCCATGCCTTTATTACTTCTGTCCTTGTTCATACCAAAGCATTTGATCAGCCTCCTACATTCAACACTGCGTAAACTTAAGGTTATCTAAAACTCAGCTTGGTAACTTTTACCAAGTCTACTTTACGCTTTTTTCCTGTGTTCACCCCATTAACTCCTGCTAAGTAATGCCTTGATTTTAAAATTCTTACCCTTTCTTTCAAATCACTCCCCTTTTTTTAGCCCTGCAATTTCCTCCAGATTATAAGCTTTTATTTGTCAAGATAAACATTGCTCCTAAACACAACCACACAACTCCTGTCATTTGTATTTGTAGGAACACTAGTGCATTTCCAATTAAAGTCCATTCCAAGCATCAAACTAAATGTAATTAATATGTAATTAAAGAGAAGTGGTGCTGATGCATTATTGAGGGAGTGGTAGCTAAGATATTAATTTGGAGAACTATTTAATGCAAAAGTTGTCAGGACTCAAACCTTTAAGATATTTGTGCTTTTATAATTCTGATTTCTTGGGGTGTTCCCAATTTAAGTTGCTTCACCATTCACCGTGCCTTTATCTGGCAAGGCCCTAACCGGGGAAGTGCCTGACAAAACCTCTTCATCTCACTAATTGTCTTTCCTCCTTCTGGATACTTCTAAAACCTATTGATCAATTGTTTTGGTCATCTACAGCGAGGATAATGCCTAGATTTTGTAGAGGGAATGATGATGAAGCTGTCAGCACTCATATTCTTCATTTCACTGAAACTCACAGCAGCTTTGGCAATCCATAGATAAGCAGCAGATTTTGGAAATTCAGAAGCTGCTTTCCATGATTCCAGGTTTCTCCAGACATTGCAAAACTGCTTTAAAAAAGTTGCAACTTGTTGAACGAGATGCTTAATGCTGTAGCAAATTCACCACAACCGTCTCAGCAAACAACAGCCATATTTACATTTAAACAGCAGCACTGCACAATAAAACATCCAATAGGAACAGATCAAGAAGGTGGTGCTGAGTTGGAGGTTTGGATCTGGGATGAGGTAAAGGAGGGAAGATAAGGAAACTAGTAAAGTCAATGTTGATGCCTTGTGGTTAAAGGGTCCCAAAGCAGAAGATGAGGTGTTCTTCCTCCAGTCTTTGGGTGGCTTGGGAGAGGCCCAGGACTTGCATGTCCTTAGTGGAGTGGGAGGGGGAGTTGAAGTGGTCAGCCACAGGGCTGTAGTGAGGTTGCTTGGTGCGTGTGTCCCAGAGATGTTCCCTAAAGCATTCTGTGAGTTAGCATCCTGTCTCCCCAATGTAGAGGGGTTATATTGTGCTTGGAATAGTTGTGCCTCTCTGTTCACCATCTGATGCAGTATATGCTTGGCTATCCCATGTCCTGTGATAATCATACTCAGCCTCATTTCTTAACTCAAATTAAGGCATCAGTCAAACTGCTTGTCTGATGTCTACAGCTTTTGACTCCCTGCACATTAACTAGAATTTCTGTCTTGGCTTTAAGGTTGACACAGTTTTGTCCTGTGTCTAGAGTTGTACAAACGCTGCTCCTGATACCTGCTTTTTCTCTAGTTCTTTGACATTCTCGTGGTCTTGGGACATCATGTTTAGCTTGTGGTTGTAATCCAAAACTGATTTGCCTATTCTTAACTTCCTCCCAATCAACAATTCCACTGGCGAGTACACATTATTCAATGGTATTGTTCTGTAACAGAGTAGTGCTATTTGCCAGTCTGGATTCATATGTATCAGTGACTTCACAGTCATGACTTCTTTTTCTGTCTCTCCATTCATCTAAGAATAAAGTGCAGAACTTGTCACTGGTTGAGTCCTGTCTCTGAGGTGAATTTCCCAAAATCCTAATCGAATAACAGAGATTGATCATACAATACTGTGTATCAGTGCTCTGATCAATGAGTCTGCTGTGAATAATTAAATCTTGCCACCTTTATCCATCTTGAAGAATAATAAACTAGGAGCAAATATATATTTGTTCTAAAATTGAACAAATTGTTCATCTCTCACATCACCTTTCTAAAAATCTTGATTAACTTATTGGCTGTACATGTCTTATGATTGATTGACAAAATGTAATCCTGCATGTCCTTTGATATACCTTGTCACCACACTCATAGCTGTGCTCTTCATCTACATTTGTGTTACTTAGATGTCTCATGTGAAGTTTCTGAAGGATTTCTCTATGCATCAACTTTGGTATACTCATTCTGTGGTCATACACCAATGAATCTTCTACGATTGCCACTTGTTGTTTTTGTCCCTGGTACCTCTTCAGCACTTGGTCTGCTGGATTACATTTTGATCAACCTTACAGACAAAGCTATCTGACCTTAGTGTACATGTTAGATTTTAAACCTGGAGTAACCCCTTACTTCCTGCACTTTTGAAAACTTGCTAAAAAAAATGAGCTGCCAATTCGCAAAACTTGCCCATACCATCTGTGTTGTGAGGCTGGGAGTAGGTGTGAAGACAACCGACAGGGCACTCACTTAATTTAACTTGCCAGCCCTGCTGAAACAACACCCAAAGGGGCATATAATATCTGGCCCACTGAGTCATATTCTATTCTTGAACTGAATGGGGCAATGATTATCCAACATGATATTAGATACGAGAGACATTGCAACTAACTGGCTTTGGGATAATTACCAGCATTTTTTATTACAAGAGGGTCCTTTGAAGCTGACAGTGGAAATGGGTGGACAAAGTTAAAAATCACACAACACCAGGTTATAGTCTAACAGGTTTATTTCGAAAGGGGAGCTATCTTGAGATTACTTGCATTGATCAAGATGATAGGCAGTAAACTGATTAAAGCCTTAAACTAACTTGTTACACCTACACCACAAGAACCTGCTGAAACCATAGCAGTGGACTAATACAAAATTCTGGGAGAGTTTCCTTAGCTATACTTTGAGATTTTCCAGTACTCACTGTGTCTAGCAGTACAACAAGGCTGTGCTGACAGACTTAAGGCTCCAGAAGTTACATCATTCACTTTCCGACAGAAAATCAGAAAACTGGAGTTTTGCCGAACCAGCTTGCATTGGTGCTCTGAGTTTGTCCGTTGCAGCTGCACCACTTGAAGGAATATAATGGGGCATTTTTGTTTTGCAATTTGAAAGAACAAAGTTCCATATGAAAATTAACAAGCATGAGGGAGACTATCTGTCTTTATTCTGCTTTTCAAGCTAAACCAATTCTAAAGGACAAAATAGCACCAAAAACAAAATCAAAGAAAAAACAAAAGGCTTTAAAAGTACAATGAATGCTAGACATCCTCTCATCTCAAGGCAGAAGTGGGTACTGCAGATGCTGGAAATAAGAGTCTAGTTTAGAGTGGCGCTGGAAAAGCACAGCAGGTCAGGCAGCATCCGAGGAGCAAGAAAATCAACATTTCGGGCAAAAGCCTTTCATCAGGAATCTTCTTATCTCAGACAAAGGAGTATGATTCATTATTCTGGCCTTTCTATTTTCCATGTACTTAATTGTGGACCAGAAGATTGATTCAAATGAGGAAGGCTCGATGGTATTATAGTTCTCATTCTTTCAGAATACTAAATCAACATTTTAAGCATTTAGACGCTTGTTAAATTAATTAATAAATATCTTGTCCTCCATCACTCTTTCAGCAAATCTATCCTGCTGTTAATTAGGTACTTGTTTTAAAATTATCCTTCATTACTTTGAAAGAGTGTCCTTCTGTCTGAGTGCTTGAGCAAACCTGAAAATATTTTGCACATTGTCTTGTCCGTTTTATGTGCCTGAATTGCCTGATCAGAATGCAGTACTCCATCCTCGTCTGTTTGTTCCAAATAGTTTATCTTGCTGATGCTGGAGTTCAGCCTCATTATTTTGCTCGATAGCATCTCTCATTCCATCATATGTCATAAATGATTAAAGAATTGTTGAGCTTTACCTTATTCTTTGAAGTCTTCAACTGGTTTGGTAATTCAGAATTTGATGTTGTTTTTTGGCCAACTGATACTATTTTGCACATGGTGAGCAATGAGTCAACTGGCTTTCCAGTGCAAATTCTAGTTATTTTTTAATCAACCTCTTCAGTGATGTTATGAACTCAGGTGGGACTTGAGAGACTTGGCCCAGAGGTAGTAACACTACCACTGCACCACATGGCCAAACATTCAGACACAGCTCTGGGGTAGGTGAGACTTGAAGCTACAGCATAACGGTTTTTAATGTTGAATAGTATCTTGGTAATGTGCTCCCTGGTGCAAACTGGTAACATCTAATTAGCATATTTCAGTCCTTGAAGGGATTCATTTCAGGTCTAAATGTAGCTTTGCTGTTTAAGGTATTGGAAAATTATTTTGGTATCATACTTTAGATGTAACATTATGTTGATTTCTAACTCTGTCTTAGTATTCAACCTCTTTTTATGATCTGCTTCTGAATAATCAAATGAATCATGGAACCTCTGCAGTGTGGCAGCAGCCATTTGGCCCACTGAGTCCACACTAACCCTCTGAAAAGCATCTCACCCAGACCCACTCCTCTCCCCTATCCGTGTAACCCTGCCTATACCATGGCTAATCCACTTAACCTTCACATCCCTGGACACTATGAGCAATTTAGCATGGCCAATCCACCTAACCTGCACATCTTTGGGCGGTAGGAGGAAGCCGGAGCATCTGGAAGAAACTTGTGCAGACATGGGGAGAATGTGCAAACTCTACATAGATAGTCACTTGAGGGTACATTCGAACTCAGGTCCCTAGTGCTTTGAGGCAGCAGTGCTAACAACTGAGCCACCGTGCCGCCATTGCCATGTGGTCATGATCATGCTCCTATCTCTCAGAATGGTGTATCTTTCTTTATCTTTCTGTCTATTTTTCTATTAATCCATGCTAGTGTAAGTTTGCTTGCTTTACCTGAGCATTTAGATAAGTATTCATCCTGCAATCTCTGTATAAGATTTCTTCAAAGATTCCCCCATTGACAGATTTGTTTTTGAGAGCTTGGCCTTTCTAAATAACTTGAAACTTGGCTGTCTGAAATTGTACGAAGGGTGAGACTATGTAGTCACATTAATTCCAAAATCAGCTTGTGCTGTGGTCATTGCTTAATAATTCAGACATTGCTCGAATCGTGATTGGTTATATACAACTCTTAAAGTAAGCTGTCTCTTGTGGTTTCCTGATGGACTTGAGTAGATTGTCACATGGGCATTATGAATCTTCTGTCATTATCAAAACTATCTGATTATCTTCACAAAATGCTTATCCTGTGCTTGTTTTCCAAGTTGAAAATCTACCTGAATACATCAAGAATAATGTGAATGACATTGATGAGATCTGAGTCGTTCTCAGACTGGTTAATCCCCAATCAGCATTATCTTTTTTTTCACTCAGTCTTCTATCATTAATACAAAATAAAAAATCAATTTGCTTATTTTGACCCTTAAATCTACAGAAAGCTCCCTAAGGAAATGGACTCTAGACTGAGACTGCCATCTTTCAGAGGTATATCGGATAATGGGTTCAGTTCCACAATAGATTAAGCTGTGGCTGTCAAATCCCTACATAATGTTTGTCTTTTAACAGCCACCAGAGAATGGGTATTCATATTAAATTCAAACACACCCCTCCATAAGTGCACTAATTTGAAAATACCCTTGAACAAAATATAAAAAAAAACTTTAAGGTTACTCGAAAGTGATATTGCTTACCAGTTCAAACTAAATAAACCTTCAAAATAATAACTGTATGTAAGATGTAATGCCTCTGTGGAGAAAGTAATACAGTGGTAATCTCTGGCTCAGCAAACCAGAGGCTAACACTCTGGACATTGGGATCAAATCCTACCAGAGCAGCTGGTGGAGTTTACATTCAATTAACATATCTGGAATTGACAGCTTGTCTCAGCATGGTGGCCATGAATGCAATGTCAATTGAGAAAAAAAATCAACTTTATACTTCCCTAACTAGGGAAAGAAATCTCCCATCGTTTTTAGCATCCGGGGAGAGAGAAACACAGTTAATGTTTTGCTTCTGGTGTGACACGTCTTCAGAACAAGCTCCCATACTGGACTCGAGAAGTGTTAACTCTGCTTCTGTCTCCACAGATGCTGCCAGACCTATTGAGTTCCTCCAGTAGTGTCTGTGTCTGGTTTCAGATTCAAGCATCTACAGTATTTTGCTCTTAATCCTTACTAGATCCAGCCTACACCTGTCTCCAGGTTCACTGCAATATGATTGACTCTTGACTGCCCTCTGAAGTGGCCTTGTAAGCTACTCAAATGATGGGCAACAAATGCTAGCCTTGTCAATGACACCTAAAACTCATGAAAGAATAAATGATACGCAATTAAGTATCATAATTACTGCAACAAAAATTATGCATTGACATTAATTAGTGTTAACAATTATTTTTTTTTCAGCTTTATTCTCTGCCTTTTTTTAGAACTTTTGGATAACCTCATTGTCATGAATCATTCTATCAAGTAATGGAGTGCTGCGTCCCAATTAGCCAATCATTATGATGTTCTGAAGTAAATACTTCATTCCTCAGAACACTATGCTAATATCATGCTAGCAATTTTATTAAGTCAGTTCAAAGACAATCTTGTTTCCTCTCTCATCTTCTCGTTTTGTACCTCTGCTTCTTTCCTATCTTCCTCCTTCTCTCCCCCGATATCCTTCTTTTTCCGATGATCAGATGTGCAATGTGACTTCAGTTTTGTGTTGCTGTGCTTGTTTTTTTCAAACTAATAACTGATGGAGTTCCAAGGCAATAACACATTGATAAGCTGCAGGTGATATAATAAATCATAAAAATGTAACTTGAGCAATCATACCTGATCAAGGATAAGTAGGAAGGTAGAATTGGGAACCACAGTCAGGCGGGTGAAAGTGAGGACTGCAGATGCTGGAGATCAGAGTCAAGATTAGAGTGGTGCTGGAAAAGCACAGCAGGTCAGGCAGCATCCGAGGAGCAGGAAAATTGACTTTTCAGGTAAAAGCCCTTCATCAGGAAAGCCCTTCCTGATCAAGGTCTTTTGCCCGAAACATTGATTTTCCTGCTCCTCTGATGCTGTCTGACCTGCTGTGCTTTTCCAGCACTACTCTAATCTTGACTGGGAACCACAGTCAGATCAGCCGAGATCTTACGGAATGCTGGAGCAGACGTGAGGGGCTGAATGGCTAAAAGCTGCTTCTATTTGTATGTACGTTTGTACATACATATATAATTGAACATGTAAGATATTGCTGCTGGCTCTCAGTACTCTCATTCTTATAATCAACTAGATTATACAGCATTTCATTGACATTGTTTGGACAAATGCAAGGTATTGCATTTTGGTAAAACAAGCAAAGGCAGGGCTTACAGAGCTAATGGCAGGGTGAAAGCATTTTAACACACTTGCCTTCATTGGTCCAAATGTCGAGTAGGGGAGATTATACATCAGTGAAGCCACTTTGGAGTACTGTGTATAGTTCTGGGCACTGTGCGAGAGGAAGCATATTATTAAATTGGAGAAGGTTCAGAAAAGTATGTAGCTGGGACTGGAGGGTTTGAGTTATAAGGATAAGCTAGTAAGCTTGAACTTTTTTTGCTGGAGGATAGGAGGTTGAGGGGTGACCTTATAGGTTTATAAAATCATGAGGGCATTCATAAGGTGAATAGCAAAGGCCTTTTCCCTGGGGTGGGTGAGTTCAAAACTAGGGAGCATATTTTTAAGGTGAGAGGGGAAAGATTTAAAAGGGACTTAAGGGTCAACCTTTTCACACACAGGATGGTTTGTATGTGGCAGGAACTGCCAAAAGAAGCGGTAGATTCATGTACAGTCACATTTAAAAGACATTCAGACACACTTAAGGTCTAAAGAAAGGTTTAGAGGGATATGGGCCACAAAACAGACAAGTGGGAACGGTTTAGTTTTGGAAACGTGGTCGGTATGGACAAGTTGGACCAACAGGTCTGCTTCCATGTCGTAGTGATTGTAGCAAGGTCAGCCAAGTGGACTCATAGAATATGAGTTCCCTGATTGGGGTTGTTAACCTGGTCCAATCGGGGAGCCCTGGCTGACAGATTTAAACAGGAGTGTCAGCGGTTCTGTTCACTCTGAGAGCTGGCTCTGACGAAGCCAGACCAGTGCCAAGTCCTATACATGTGTAAATAAAGGGAGACTTGGTGATGGAATACTGGCCCTTATGGAGTTATTTCATGTTTGCAGAATGTATTTTCTTTAAAGTTAAATTTATGCAATTTACTACAGAGACAACTTCTTACAACATATCGCTGCCTCCAGTCCCTCTTCCCAAAAGCTCATCTGATTCTGATTGAAACTTACAGAATACTGAGAGGCTTGGAAAGAGGTGGATATGGAGAAGATATTTCCATTAGGACCCAAGGGCACAGCCTCAGACTGAAGGGACAACCCTTTAATACTGAGATGATGGGGAATTTCTTCAGCCAGAGTGCAGTTAATCATTGAGTATACTTAAGACTGAGATAGATAGATTTTTAATTGGTAAGGGAATCAAGGATTATGGGAAAAAAACAAAGAACATTACAGCACAGGAAAAGGCCCTTCAGCCCTCCAAGCCTGCGCCGATCCAGATCCTCTATCTAAACCTACTGCTTATTTTCTGAGGATCTGTATCCCTTTGCTCCCCACGCATTCATGTATCTGTCGAGATATATCTGAAATGATGCTATCGTTCCTGCCCCTACCACCTCTGCTGGCAACACATTCCAGACACCCACCATCCTCTGCATGGAGATCTTTACACACATATCTCCCCTAAACTTATCCCCTCTTACTTTGAACTCGTGACCCCAAGTAGTTGAGTCCCCACTCTGGGAAAAAAGTTCCTTGCTATTCACTCTGTCTATACCTCTCATGATTTTGTAGGCCTCAATCAGGTCCCCCTCAACCTCCTTCTTTCCAATGAAAATAATCCCAGTCTACTCAACCTCTCCTCATAGCTAGCACACTCCATACCAGGCAACTTCCTATGAACCTCCTCTGCACCCTTGCCAAAGCATCCACATCATTCTGGTAATGTGGCGATGAGAACTGTACGCAGTATTCCAAATGTGGCCAAACCAAAGTCTTATACAACTGTAACATGACCTGCCAACTCATGTACTCAATACCCAATCCGATGAAGGAAAGCATACCATATGCCTTCTTGACCACTCTACTGACCTATGTTGCCACCTTCAGGGTAAAATGGACCTGAACACCCAGATCTCTCTATACATCAATTTTCCCCAGGACCTTTCCATTTACTATATAAAAGGCAGGTAACTGGGATTGAGAAAAATATTAGCCAGGATCGATTGGCAGAGCAGACTTGATGGGCTGAATGGCCTAATTCTACTCCTATACCTTTTGTCTTATGGTCATATGGTCATCAATTTAATGGAGAGTTGCCATTAGATTAAAATTAATTTGAGCTTTAGTCCAGTTGCCTGCCAGATACAAAATTATGAACACTCGAGTCAAGTTAGCCATGCAAAGAAATTAAACCAATGAGAAAGGTCTATATTTTCTCTAAGGATATAGGTCAAAATTGGATGAAATGAATTATGATCTATTTGAATGGTGGAATTGACTCAAATGACTGAATAGCCAACAGATGTTCCGACATTACTGTACTCATTGGTACACTGCAGAGCCATTCCTGATTTCTACTAAATTGAGAAAAACTGAGTTCAATTTCCCTCGGAGAACTGGGAAAAAAACAATATCGGCAAAAGTTCCTGCTTGTGATTACTGTCCAGCTAGAAAGTATACACATGAGATATGGTGACAGTGTCCCTACCTCTGAGCCAGGAAGTTTGGGTTCAGATTCCACCTGCTTCAGAGGTGTATAATGACATCTCTGAACAGGGTGATCAGTAAATATCTACACATGAGCATGGGGAAACCCCAATTCATGATGCCAGGTATTGTTGAGCAGCATACGATTGCTCACTGTCAAGGCATGGGATTAAAGAACATCCATTGAACATGGAAGTGCTTCTGGAATCGTGGACAAGAAAGATTTGTCAACTTTGGGAGACACACAGGGGAAGAGGAAATGAAGACAGTCCACCCACGATCCATCAGATGGTTGAGAAGTACTCAACTGTGGCAAATAGAATGATTCATTCGTGTCAGGTAAACATCTTCATACACTCTGTGGATTGATTATGGCCCTTTTGTTTCGATTTTAATCATTAACATTTCCCTGTTCTCAGATAACATTGGCCTTTTAAATATTTTTGCTTTATGAAACAACAATTCTTTCACGGTCAAAGGCAAGAGAATAACATATTGTTTAAATACTAAAAAGAATGTATCTGCATCATCAAGTAACCCATCACCATTCTGAGGTCTAGTTTAAATCACACCCTGTTGCTGTAAGAAAGTTGTTAAGTTGCTAGAAGGCATGTTTTTTACACTGAAGCAATGCTATCTTACCTTTGCTATTTCCATCAGGCCCTCGAAGGATTGTGCATTCCTCAATGTTACCGAAAGCTTCAAATAGTCTGCGAACGTCCTCCTCTGACTGTTGCTTGTTCAGCATGCCCACAAACAATTTTCTGTCTTCTGGAACAAAAGTTAAAGGTGCTTACCAAATCCTTGCTGGTTCACGCTATTACATTTAGTAATATCATTTAAAAATCCTGCATCTCAAATATATCTATCCTGTCATTCTTTACCATTTTGTTTTGGGAAATATTCACTTTAAAACACAGATGGTGTGACCATTTCTGTTTAATCATATGAAATATATATACAAATTAGAGATTTCTCCATATAAATATGTCAGTTATAAAAAAAGGCATTCACAAACAAAATGTTATTGCTGAATACATTATAATGTCTGTTTGATATATTTTAAGATAGTTTCATCAGAAGCATCTTTAGTGTAAAGCAATTTTTTTTCTTGACTTGACACCAAAACACACATTACTGTTTGGAATTTACGTTAGGTATGATTTCATTTAAATCCTTGTGTTTGTGTACCTCACATTTGCAAAGGAAAATGTATTCCACTCATTCAGTTTCTGCTAACTCAGTTAGTGCTTGATTCACTTTCTCATTCTGTCTTAAGATGGCAGCAGTGTCCACACAAGCAGATAGACTTGTAAAGGCAGTAAAGGAGTAACAGATCCACACTTTACATTAACAGAGTTTTTCCCCAACCTTTTTTTTTAAATCCAAGGAACAGTTATATTTTATTTACCACTGACTATTACTGTCAAATTTCTCCCTTTCTCAAGCACCTGAATACTGTCCCAAAGACACTCTCAGGCATCTTAATGTCACGTTAACTATTCAATAATCCTTGGCAATGGTTAATATAAGGCAACTTGACTTTTAAAAAAATTTAGTCATTTGATGTAAGTGTTGCTATCTAGGCCTGCATCTGGTGATCTTTGTTACCCGTCCTTGAGAGTATAGGGGCCTCTATGAGGCCCATGTGCATGTGTTGTTATACTGTGACAGCTGCAAGTCAATGTTCTTTCTAAACTGCTCTGCTACACAGCAGGATGTAAACATGTCCCCCCTTCAGTTATCATGCATGCATGGTCATTAAACAAATTATAGGACTATACTGTACACTGTTGTGGATTGTCCCAAGTGCTCTTTCCTACTCCCAAATAGGTGTTAAGGCAAAATTAAGTCACTGTTCTATTATTCTTGTTCCACTTCAAGTCAGCTAACACTTATGGATTGAGGAATAAACTTGAGTCTTTCTGGTCAGTGTCATTCGCATACTTGATAACAGATAACCTGAATGAATCATTGGGCAATTTCTTTTCCTGTTTTATGCTGGTCTGTTTCCATAGTTGGATTTTCCTGGAACAAGTCATTGGCCTATTGACAGAGGCTTAAGAGGTATCACATTTAAGAGTGGGGCTGACCATGAGATTCTCCTGCTCTTAGTCCTGGCCATTGGTGTAATGGAAAGACTTACAGGTTGATAATGAACTTGTTTAGCCAAGTTACACATGCATTTTCCATAACCATCAAGTCTTGAAGTTTCTGGCTCAAAGGCAGAAATGCTAGCATTATGCTGCAAGACCTCCTCTCATTAGGCATCTACTGCAGTTATGTTGGTCAAAGCAGTTTGTAATGTCCTGTATCTCATTGCAATTTGAATCTTGTAACATTTAGAATTGATCAGCTACAGTTGACAATGCATTGACTATGCAAATTGAAATTTTCACATTTTCACATTTCATAGATTTAGTTTTATTCCTATTAATTCAACATATATACTTAACAGTACATCTTGATATTCTCAAGTTCGTTCTCTCTCCTTTATATTAGAAGGCAAATTCTACAAGGTGAGATGAGACCAAAGAGTGAGCAATCAGCGAAGCTGATTTACACAATGATACATTAGACAATTGGCAATTGGCTTATCTCTACACCAGATGTTTGGACCTGTGCAACGATTGGATCTTTGAAAAATATATCCTCAAAGTCAAGAATGTGATGCAGTTTGGCCAAATTAACTGCTGCAATTAAAATGCATTTTCAATTCTCTTTCTATGCAAAAATAGGTAGAGAACACCCTGCACATAAAATTGCTATCTCACATCAAAAACTTCCTGCTCCAAAACTATTTATGTTACCTACCAATTTGAGTAAACCCATTTTTTAAAATGTAGATTCACAAGTGAACCCACAGTCACTTTATCAGATATACTCTTCTTCATCTCAATTCAACCACACAAATCCAGTTACTGCAGGGAAATTAGAATTGGACAGAATACTTAAAGAAAAGCACTGCATATACCCCTAACCACAGCTGGAGCTCTTTTAATGTGTATATGCCCTGCAGCTTATTTCAGTTAAATTACAGTAGTAAGGAACGGCAAGCAATCAACAAAATTTGCATTAATGGTAATGAAGTGTACATGAAACAGATGCAATTGAATAAAATAATGTAACAACACTGTAACAATTTTACAATAATGAATTAGCAGCTTCTGCACGAACATCGTTGAGCCTGATTTCTGCAACTCTGACAATGGTGCAAAGCCTAGCATTAATTATTAATCATTTTACAGATATAACGTGCAAATTTAATGAGAAATTAGTTTTTACTGAGTCTTTATATATTTTGCCACAAGTAATGTACAACTAAAATATGTATTGTGACTATGACTCATGATATGCAAGCACAGTCAAGTATTTATATGTCCAAAGTCATTTGCTGTATTTTTGTCTGAAGACACTTTAATAAATTTGATAGAAAACTACAAAGGCTTTCTTTCTCTTCCACCTCTCTTTTCACTGTTTGCTTTTGTGCTTTTTTTTCTGCGTTTAAGCTAACCTCAAAGAAAACTAAACAACGAGAGAAATGAAGATCAGCCTGTCTGAACCGGAGATCGATTATAAATCCCAATTTGGCATTCCGTCATTGTCATGAGCCATAAGCTTTGGTGATGAAATCCTACCATGGTATGAAGATACACCACAATTACTCTTCTATAGTAGAGGAAGGGCAATTAGGGATGAGCAATAAACACTGGCTTAGCCACTGAAGACCACACAAAAATAATAAAAGTTAGTCTTGTCACATTTAAAAACCATTGTCGATACAAACTATCATAATACATTTGTTAATTCAGTAATACTTTTAAATCAAAAACAGAATTGTAAGTTTAACATAAAACATTACAACACAGTACAGGCCCTTCGGCCCTCGATTATGCACTCTACTGTATTTATTGCTTTCTTAAAATATTCACTTATTCACTTGTTTTTGTGCTCTAATCAGAATCAAAGGAATAGAAAAATCATTTTGTCATGAATCTTTCAATAGTAATAAACTCACTCAAATTTGTTGCTGGTTAGTACTCAACATAGAGTTACTGCTTCAATGCTCCTGAAACTCTAGCTTATCCCCGTACTCTAGTGTGAAGCTGGAAAAACACAACGGGTTGGACAACAGCTAAGGAGCAGGTAAGTCACCACTTTGGACCTAGACCCTTCGTCAGGACTCAGTTTTGGCATGAAATGTTGACTTTGCTGCTCCCGTGATGGTGTTCGACCTGCTATGTTTTTCCAGCTTCACATCTATTGACTTTGACTTCTAGCATCTGCAGTCCTTATGGTCTTCAGCTCTAGTATAATCCTTCTATTTCATTTTTATAGCCTTTCTAAAGACCATTCTCAAAATAAGTGATTATTAATACACAAACCTTGGACAACATAGCACTACAGTCAGTGTTTTACATCAGTCTTCATGCTGGAAGACACGAGTAATATCACAACAATTCAAGAGAGTCGGGGGGCATGAATATGGTGGCCATCACCGAGGAGAAGGTCCTAGAAAAACTGAAAGGTCTAAAAGTGGATGAATCACCTGAACCAGGTGGACGATACCTTAGACTTCTGAAGGAGATTGCTGAGGAGGTAGTGGAGGCTTTAGTAGTGATCTTTCAGGTATCATTGGAGTCAGGGAGGGTCCCAGAGGATTGGAATGAGCTGCCAGAGGAAGAGGTGGAGGCTGGTATAATTACAACATTTAAAATGCATCTAGATGGGTATATGAAAAGGAAGGGTCTAGTGGGATATGGGCCATGAGCTGGCAAATGGGACTATATTAATTTAGGATATCTGGTGGGTGTGGATGAGTTGGACTGAAGGGTCTGTTTCTGTGGTGTACATCTCTGTGACTTTGTGACTCTAAAATCGCTTATGTAACCTCCCTGTTTAAGAAGGGAGTATGGCAAAAGTTATGGGAAGTTACAGGCCGATTAGCCTGACCTCAGTCATTGGTAAGATTTAGAGTCCATTGCAAAGGAGGAGATTTCAGATTTGTTGGAAGTGCATGATAAAATTTGGCAAAGTCAGCATGGTTTCATCAAAGAGAGGTCATGCCTGGCAAATTTGCTAGAATTCTTTGAGGTGGAAACAAGCAGGTTAGGTCAAGGAGAGCCAATAGATGTTATCTATCTGGACTTCCAGAAGGCCTTTGATAAGGTGCCAGACAGCAGGCTGCTGAGTAAGATAAGGGATAATGGTGTTATAGGCAAGGGACCAGCATGGATAGAAGCTTGGCTGTCTGGCAGAAGGCAGAGAGTGGGGATAAAAGGATCCTCTTCAGGATCAAAATCAGTGACTAGTGGTGTTTCGCAAGGCTCAATATTGGGAACACAATTGTTCACTTCATACATTAATGATCTTGATGAAGGGACTGAGGGTATTCTGGCTAAGTTTGCAAATGAGAAAAAGATAGATGGAAGGGCAAGTAGTATTGAGGAGGCAGGAAGGCCGCAGAAGGATTTGGGCAGGTTAGGAGAGTGGGTAAAGAAGTGGCAGATCAAGTACAATGTGAAAAAGTGTGAGGTCATGCACTGTGGTGGGAAAAATTGAGGCATAAACTATTTTCTAAATGGAGAGAAAATTCAGAAATCTGAAGTAAAAAAGGGACTTGGGAGTCCTAGTCCAGGTTTCTCTTAAGGTAAACTTGCAGGTTGAGTAGGTGGTTAGGAAGGCAAATATAATGTTGTCATTCATCTCGAGAGAACTAGAATATAAAAGCAGGAATGTACTTCTGAGGCTTTAGAAGGCTCTGGTCAGACCACATTTACAGTGTTGTGTGCAATTTTGGGCCCCATACCTCAGGAAGGATATTTGCCCTGGAGCAGGTCCAAAGGAGGTTCATGAGAATGATCCCAGAAATGAAAGGCTTAACATAAGAGGAATAAATGAGGACTCTAGTACTATACCCAATAGAGTTTAGAAGGGTGAAGGGGGGATCTGATTGAAACTTACAGAATACTGAACGGCCTGGACAGAGTGGAAGTTGGGAAGATGTTTCCATTGGCAGGAGAATGGAGGACCTGAGGGCACAGCCTTAGAGTAAAGAGAAGACCCTTTAGAACAGAGATAAGGCAAAACTTCTTTCGTCAAAGAGTAGTGAATCTGTGGAATTCATTGCCACAGAAGGCTATGGAGGCTATGTCATTAAGTATATTGAAAATAGAGTTAGATAAGTGACTGATTGCCAAGAGATTGGTAATGGTTATGGGGAGAAAGTGGGAAAATTGGATTGAAAAACTGATCCGTCATGATCGAATGGCAGAGCAGACTTGATGGGCCGATTGGCATAATTTTGCTCCTTTGTCTTATGGTCTTATACGAGGACATAGTATTCACAATAATTTCAGTTGGATTCTCCTTATCAGTTTTCTTCCTCAGTGCTTCAGGTATTTTCCATTGGCATCAATAGCTCACTGGATGAATAGCCATTCGTCATGTGAATTTAAACAATCAGCACCATCAGACTATTTTCTAGTGAGGGGCATTACTACCAAGCTGGATCAGGTCTTAGTTTGTGCATTCTCAATTGGCCATTGGAAAAGTAACTGACTGGGAAGAAAGAAACATCTTTCCTATCCAGTCAGATAGTTAATTAACACATTTTCTTGTATTCTGAAACAAAAACAGAAATTGTTGGAGAAACTCAGCAGGCTTGGCAGCATCTAATGAGAGAAAGCAGAGCCAACACTTTGGATCCAGTGACCCTTTTCTTTCTTGTATTCTGTTTCCCCACAGCTAACAGCAAGGTTACATTGTATGAATGCAAATTAAAGGTATACCAATAACCCAAAAGATTTTTCTCTCATGACTTGTCCAGTTTTTACCCAGCTGGTTGTACAGGAAGTTTTTTTTTCCTTAAGGATTGGCAAAACAAAAAAAAACAGAACAATGACACTGGAATTGCACTGAAATTGGAATAAGTATTCACACATTAATTTTATCATTTCTCGCAGGCTTGGGTACAAAAGTTTGCCATGACAGATTTCTTTTGATCATCTGTCTCTGTGAATGAGTCCTGGGTTTATGTTTTAAATGTCAAGTGATAATGTAACAACACTATTGGTTTTGGTATGATCAGACTAAGTTCATATTTGAGTAATCGCTTAGACTGACTTTCCCTGACTTTTTAAAATTTCTCTTCTCTTATATTGTGCAAGTTAATGGTTCTAAAAGAGTTAACATTAGAGTTGTATTAGATCCACACAACCTGATAATGTTCCATTATCTTTGGGTGGAGAAATTTAGAGTCAAAAGGCGTGGTGCTGGAAAAGCACAGCCAATCAGGCAGCATCCGAGGAGCAGGAGAGCTGAAAAGTTAGTTTTGCTCAAGGTCCTGATGGATATAAATTTGATATTACCCTGATGATAGGAATTTTGCTTAACTAGGTAATACTATAATACAATAAGGAATGCCTAGTCATGAAAACAAAAGGGCCTCTTCCTGTTCAGATTCTCTGGTAGTTTATCCTGTACCACTAATAATTAGATAGGCCAATTGATGCAATGTGGAGAGAAGGATTGGTGCCCAACTCCCCGCTGATAGTGGGTGGTATCCAAAGGCCAGTACAATATCCTATTATGAAGCTAAAAGGCACCTAGCTGTTAATGTGCGGCTTGCCTTAATTTGCCCTCCCATTTTTTTTCTGGATTCCCTTGTAACAGTAAAGAAAAATGTTGGGACTTATTACACACAGCCAGACCCTTGACCTGCCTTGTGGAATAGCCCATTGGATTGTGCATTGGCGTTGCACAATCTAAATTTTTGATCTTGCCAGTGACATGATCTATCTCAAGAAACTAAAGAGCAGCTGCAAATACTTCAACAGCTATTTCAACAGAAAGTAAGAAAATACATCTGCAATTTCAATAGAAGTATAAAGAGCAATTCAAAGGAAGTTTCTTTGTTTCTTTTACTTTCTACAGTTAGCATTTTGGTCAATATTGATTATACTCGTCACACACCGAATGGATCATAGTGTCAGATTATCAGGGTTCATATTTCAATGGCTGATAGGTATGCACCAGTTTCTCTTTCGCAGATTCGGTCTTAATTTGCCTCATCTACCTGCTGGAGTTAAAGTGACTTCATAATAAGTGGAACAAAAGGTATGGTGGTTAGAACTTTATGAAACAGACGTACAATTACTAGCGGAAAGCAGGTACAAGAAATACAAATACAAATTTTCCAGCTCCTTCTGTTCCTCCTTCGCAGCAACATTTCTTCATGCATTTAGCCACCGTCAGTAAAAGATAATGAGCAACCACTGTGAACTTTCCAATGGACACCACAGCTCCAAGCAGTAGGACATACAGACCTGGAATTATGCTGCTGAGCTGGGTGAGAATCCTTCGACTAATGATTAGCCTCCAAAGGTCAGTCTCTGTTCAAAACAAAATGCTACAGGAGATAGACAAGCAAGTAGGGACCTTGACAGTGCTTCCCCTTACATCACTCAAAGCCCTCCAAGGACAGCTGATTTATTTGAAAAAGTGCAGCTTCTTATTTCAATAATAGATGAGATTTCAAGCGGCTTGGAGTTAGCTATTTACATTAGCAGAAAATTAACAGGATAGTTAACACACCATTACTTACAGTTTTGGCAGGGAATTGTAAGACCGCAATTTATGAGAAAATAACCTACATAAACTTAATAGACATTAATAAGAGGCATTATACACCCTGAAAGCCTTTGCACAAAACACAAGTGATGCAATACTGAGGCATCCAGAGAAAGAAGAGCCCTTTTTTTGGGGTAAATAAACTGATTTCAGCAAAGTCCTTCTTTGCTCTCAGTTGGTAACAACAGGATAGTGTGTTAATGGCTAGTCGAAGGAACAGGAGGCAGACTTTGCATCCTCGATCATTGACTTGCGATTCCAGCTTTAGGCAACCACTGGGCTTGGCTCAACCGTGATATCATCCACCATATAATAGATGACCATTTGGACAAGGGACTGCAGAATTATCAACATTCTAGAACTGTGAGGCAACAGCTCATGGAGAGGGGCATATTACTGGAGGAAGAATTGAGGAGGAGGAGTTGGGGCTGTTCAAAAGCTATTTTATGCTTCTCTTGGCATGGTTATCATTTTGGATGCATTGACTGGTCCATGCATTGATTGTTGGTACTGATGGGTAGAGAACACTCCTGTATTTAATTTTTGAGAGTCTGGTCTCTGTGGTTGATGAAACATAGAAACATCGAAAACAGGAGCAGGAGTAGACCATTCAGCTCTTTGTGCCAAATGCACCATTCAATATAATCATGCTTGATCATCTAACTCAGAACCTTTTCTGCTTTCGCCCTTTAGTCTTTGATTTCTTTAGCCCTAAAAACTGCATCTAACTCCTTCCTGGAAACATGGAAAGTTTTGGGCACAACCTCTTTCTGTTGCAGGGAATTCCACAGGCTCTCTACTGTCTGGGTGAAGAAATTTCTCCTCATCTAAATGCAAAATTGCATATATCTTTCAATTTGACCCCTGGTTCTGGAGTCTCCAGGAAGAGGGATCATCCCCCTGTGTTTACCCTGTCCAGTTCTATTAGAATTTTATAGGCTTTTATGAGATGCTCCCACTTCAGAGCAGCGAGAGGCGGGAACCGGGAGCCGGGAGGAGGTGCTGTTGGTGTGAGGTGATTGTCGGGAAGGCCGGTAAGTATATTTAAACTTCTTACCTTCAGGCCAGCGAGGGAGGAGCGAGCAAAGGACTTCTGGAAAGGGTAGGTAGAACAGTTTATATTTGCGTGGTTGCGTTACCCGAGACACTACTCGGGTAGTGTCTCCCATCTATCCTCCTCCTCTAACCTAAAAAAAATTGTGGGAGCCAGATTGACAAGGTAAGGTAACTAGTTTATTTCTTAATCCTTTTTTTGAGTAGTCACTTTGGGAGTTAGAATAGTGGGAATGGAGTTTAGGGCAGTGGAATGTTCCTCCTGCAGAATGTGGGAAGTAAGGGTCACCACTAGTGTCCCTGCTGACTATATCTGTGGGAAGTGCACCCAACACCAGCTCCTCGAAAACCACATTAGGGAACTGGAGCTGGAGTTGGATGAACTTTGGATCATTCGGGCGGCAGATAGTTTATTGACAGGACTTACACAGAGGTAGTTACTCCCCAGATTAAAGAAAATGACAGATGGGTGACAGTTAGGGGACAGAAAGGGAACCGGCAGGCAGTGCAGAGATCCCCTGTGGCCATTCCCCTCAACAATAGAACAGTTTATATTTGCGTGGTTGCGTTACCCGAGACACTACTCGGGTAGTGTCTCCCATCTATCCTCCTCCTCTAACCAGGGGAAAGCAGTGGGGTACCTGCTGCTCAGAAGGGAAGGGGGAAGAGGAGCAGAGCAGTAGTCATTGGGGACTCGATAGTTAGGGGGTCAGATAGGAGGTTCTGTGGGGACGAGAGAGACTCACGGTTGGTGTGTTGCCTCCCGGGTGCCAGGGTCCGTGATGTCTCTGATCGTATTTTTGGGATCTTCGGGGGGAGGGAGAGCAGCCCCAAGTCGTGGTCCACATTGGCACCAACAACATAGGTCGGAAGAGAGATGGGGACTTGAGGCAGAAATTCAGGGAGCTAGGATGGAAGCTTAGAGCTAGGACAAACAGGGTTGTTTTCTCTGGTTTGCTGCCCGTGCCACGTGCTAGTGAGGTGAGGAATAGGAAGAGAAAGGAGTTGAACACGTGGCTACAGGGATGGTGCAGGAGGGAGGGTTTCGGGTTTTTGGATAATTGGAGCTCTTTCTGGGGTAGGTGAAACCTCTACTAGCAGGATGGTCTTCATCTAAACCAGAGGGATACCAATATCCTGGTGGGAAATTCACTAAAGCTATTAAGGTGAATTTAAACTAATACAGCAGGGGGATGGGAACCAAAATTGTAGGACAGGTACAGAAGAGGATGAGAGTAGGGAGTTCCAAAATCAAGTATCTGACACTGGCAAGCGAGAACCTGGTTTGAAGTGGGTGCACTTCAATGCGAGGAGCATCCGAAATAAAGTGGGTGAACTGGCAGCGTGGGTTGGTACCTGGGACTTCGATGTTGTGGCTATTACGGAGATATGGATAGAGCAGGGACACGAATGGCTGTTGCAGGTTCCGGGATTCAGGTGTTTCAATAAGAACAGAGAAGATGGTAAAAGAGGGGGAGGTGTGGCATTGTTGATCAGGGACAATATTACAGTTGTAGAAAGGATGTCGTTAACTGAGATAGTATGGGCTGAGGTTAGAAACAGGAAAGGAGAAGTCACCACGCTGGGAGTTTTCTATAGGCCTCCGAATAGTCCCAGAGATGTAGAGGAAAGGATAGCAAAGATGATTCTCGATAGGAGTGAGAGAGGCAGGGTAGTTGTCATGGGGGACTTCAACTATCCAAATATTGACTGGGAATACGACAGTACGAGTACTATAGATGGGTCAGTTTTTGTCCAGTGTGTGCAGGAGGGCTTCCTGACACAATATGTCGACAGGCCTACAAGGGGCGAAGCCACTTTAGATTTAGTACTGGGTAACGAGCCTGGCCAGGTGTTAGATTTGGAAGTAGGTGAGCACTTTGGAGACAGTGATCACAATTCTGTCAGGTTTACTTTAGTGATGGAAAGGGATAGGTGTACTCCACCAGGGTTAACCCTAAGGCTTTCCATAGGTATGTCAGGAATAAAAGAATGACGAGAGTTAAATTACGGCCAATCAAGGATAATAGTGGGAAGTTGTGTGTGGAGTCAGAGGAGATAGGGGAAGCACTAAATAAATATTTGTCGACAATGTTCACTATAGAAAATGAAAATGTTGGCGAGGAAGATACAGAGATACTTGCATCTAGACTAGAAGAGATTGAGGTTCACAAGGAAGAGGTATTAGAAATACTGCAGAGTGTGAAAATAGACAAGTCCCCTGGGCCAGATGGGATCTATCCTAGGATCCTCTGGGAAGCAAGGGAAGAGATTGCCGAGCCTTTGGCATTGATCTTCAAATCATCATTGTCTACAGGAATAGTGCCTGAGGACTGGAGGATAGCAAATGTGGTTCCCTTGTTCAAAAAGGGTAGTAGAGACAACCCTGGTAATTACAGACCAGTGAGTCTCACTTCATTTGTTGGTAAAGTGTTGGAAAAGGTTATAAGAGATAGGATTTTTAATCATCTAGAGGAGAATAATCTGATCAGGAACAGTCAGCACGGTTTTGTGAAGGGGAGGTTGTGCCTAACGAATTTTATTGAGTTTTTGACAAAGTGACCAAACAGGTAGATGAGAGTAACCCGGTTGATGTGGTGTATATAGATTTCAGCAAGGCGTTCGATAAGGTTCCCCACAGTAGACTGTTATACAAAATGCGGAGGAATGGGATTGTGGGAGACATAGCAGTTTGGATCAGTAATTGGCTTGCTGAAAGAAAACAGAGGGTTGTAGTTGATGGAACATGTTCATCCTGGTGTCCAGTTACTAGCGGCGTACCGCAAGGGTCGGTGTTGGGTCCACTGCTGTTCGTCATTTTTATAAACGACCTGGATGAGGCTTAGAAGGGTGGGAGGTCAGAGATAGTTTCTTTACTCAGAGAGTAGTAAGGGTATGGAATGCTTTGCCTGCAACGGTAGTAGATTCGCCAAGTTTAAGTGCATTTAAGTCGTCATTGGACAGGCATATGGACGTACATGGAATAGTGTAGGTGGGATGGGCTTCAGATTAGTATGACAGGGTGGTGCAACATCGAGGGCCGAAGGGCCTGTACTGCGCTGTAATGTTCTATGTTCTATGCCTTCTTATTCTTCTAAACTCCAGGTGAACACAGTTCTAACTGATCCAATCTCTCTTCACACATCAGTCCTGCCATTCCAGGAACTGGTCTGGTAAACCATTGTTGCCTCCATAACTAGAACATTCTTCCTTAGGTACAGAGACAAAAACTACACACAATAAAAATGAAACAGTAGTGGAAGAACCGGATCCTGAGTATTTTCCTTTATCTGGATCATATTATTCTCCATCAAGTGGGTAAATATTATACCCCGACATCAAGCTTTTGGAAAAATGTGAGTTTTTAAAAAAATTATTCACTCTTGGGATGTGGGCATCACATTCTAGGCCAGCATTTATTGCCCATCCCTAATTACCCAGAGGGCACTTAAGAGTCAACCACATTACTGTGGATCTGGAGTCACATGTAGGCCAGACCAGGTAAGCATGACAGTTTCCTTCCTTAAAGGACACTAGTGGGCCAGATGGGTTCTTCTGACAATCAACAATGGCCATCATTAGACTCTTAATTTCCAGATTTTTCTTATTGATTTCAAATTCCACTATCTGCCATGGTGAGATTCAAACCCAAGCCCCCAGATTATTATCTGAGTCTCTGGATTAACAGTCCAGTAATAATACCACTAGCCATCACTTTCCTGGCTGAATATTAATGAGGTGAGTCGTGGCATTACCAAAGTGTTTAACAATTGTTAATCCCTGTCAATTGGCATCTTGCTGTTGCCTAGCCAGAATCTCACCATATCATTTGTGGTGAGCATGAAAGGTGGAGCAAGATGGTTTCGATGTTGAGATGGGTGTCGCCACACTTGTTGCAAGATAAAGCCATATGACTTGCCATGGCCCGTGTTGCTCAGAACCTTATAAGATTCCATCTAATCTAATGTCTTTCTGGAAGACTTGCAGAAGCCTCCTTCCAAAATAGAATAGCTTCGTGTTGTGCAGTCTTTTCTCATAATTCAGCACCCCAGATTTTCATGATTTATCTCTGTAGCACATTCAATGTGTGAGACTGTCTCCTTTTTTTTCTCATTGTCTCGCACCAGTCAGAGTCCTAAAGAGGCTGCTTGAATGGAGCATTGCACCATTTGCTCCTGGGTCTGGAGCAACACACTTGGTACTCTCATTCCAGCCACCATCAGCTTTGGAACAGATATTCACTGATTTCCGCTTGAATCAGCTTTGAATTTAGCAGGCAGTCTTTCATATGCAACATTATTAAATGGCATTTGGAAGTTTTAGAACACAATACAGTTAAGGATTATTATACCAAATGTAGATTCTTAATTCTTCAAAGAAGTTTAAGAAAAAAATTAAAGTCACAAAACAATATAGATACATTGCTAATGAGTCTGATTGTCCACCAAAGAAATTCTGTGTCACTAGCCATGGAATCAGTGGTCCTTGTGTGATTGATCAGCTCAATCCTCGATCAGCATCTCTGACCACACATGTTGTCAGTTGGCTTTCAGCTGTAAGACTATTCTGAATACTTGAAGGTAAAGTGTATTTCACAATGTGGTGACCACAGTTAATCATTTATCCCATTTGTTTTTGAAATCAAATGAAAACCTACGATGGAGTTTAGCTGCATTAGATTTTATGCAAATGTCATTAAAACTTAGTGCAGTTATCAGAGCAGTCATTTTGTAACAATTATTGCATTATGCATGAAAATGGAACAATATAATGAGAGTATCAGATGGAACAGAATGAATGATGAGATAACAGTAGTAAAATGATTTCTGACAAATATGCTTACTCACCTCACTATACATGTCTCAATTGCTGGGTTTCTGAGGCATTTGGAATAAAGTTTTCCCTCAAATAAAAGCTCTTCTGTGTACTGTTCTGCAACTGATTTTTCTAAATAGTTACTACTTATTAGTGCTATACAAAAAGGGAATGGAAATGTGCAATGTCTCTTAGTGATGTAAATTATTTAGTAATATTTTATCTGTTAATGGGAACAGATCAATTACCAGAGCAGATTGACAACAACGACATTTCATGCTGTGTACTACAACTTCATCACCATTATAAATGTTCTGAGGACACAGTAGGCAAATTGTCTAAAAAAAATTAAAACTATTCATTACAGATGCCATTCACCCTCCTGATAATTAAAAGAGGAAAAGATGGCTACAATTAGCTCGATTTGTCTTTGGACGTCATTACAAAGTATACAAAGGTAGAGTGGTCACCCTTTGACTGAAGGAGCTGCTTCGATGGATTGCAATGGTTTCAACTACATAATGAAGCAGAATTACTGTACAGATGATCCTTAACTGTTGACTGAACAATTTGCAGGGGAGCACGCATTATGACCGGCTTGTCGGGGAAATGTAAGAGATTTCCCACAGCGCAGGTCTACCAATTCAGATCAACTTAATTATAACTGGAAAAGATGGCCGAGATATAGATCATGTTTAACTAATGACTACAACATTGGTAAATATGCTCAGGTCTTTTTTTATGAGTGAAAATATTTTATGTAAAAATATAATTATTTTATCAAGTAGAATAATAACTGAGGCAAGACAGCAAGTTATGGTCAGGTGATTTAAAAAAGTGAAACCCAGAAACTCAGAAAACAAGAGCAGGAGTATGGCATTCAACATGATCTTGATTGGTCTTTTATCTCAACGCCATACACCCTTTTTCTCCCCAAGACACCATTGGCCTCTAGTAGTCTGTTTATTTCTTTCTTAAATAAATTCAGTGATTTGGACTTCCACAACCTTCTGTGGTAGAGAATCCCACACAGTGAGTGAGTGAATAAATTTCTTATGTCAGGCTGAAATGGTCTGCCCCATACTCCTTGTTCTGGGAAACACCATCCCTAAACTCAGTTTGTCCACCTCTGTTACAATTTTATATGCTTCCAAGTGATCCCATCTCATTCTTCCAAACTCCACTTCACACAAGCCCTGCACTCAATCTCTCCTCATACAACAAACCTGCCATCTCTGGAAATGAGCCTGGTGAACTTTTGCTGCACACACTCTACAGCAAGTATATGTTGTCTTAGGTAACTGCGTAATTAAAGGTTATTTGTGTAGAAGGAAAACAGTCTAAGGAAGGTAAGTCCACAGTATTTACGTTCTGGGAAAAGAATGAATCAGTGTAGTTCGGCTGTCGTGATATCAACTCATTTAAAAATAAAGATAGCAGCACACCTCAGAAAACACACATCTGCGATTTACTGGTGCACAATATTGGTGCATAAATTAAACAACATTTGCTGAACTTGAGCGAAGAATATCGTTTGATGTTATCATGAGAAAAAAACTGAATCTCAACAGCAGTCCAGTCTGAGTCATTTCATTCTTAGTAAAAGTATTCTTTTTCTGTCTGTTTTCTGAGCTGTCAATAACAATAATTGAAATGTTCCATGACAGCTTGCTGCCCTGGTATTATCTTTTGTCATCTTCATAACATCTATCCCAGCTACCAGATTGTGTCCATAACTGAAAAGACATTAACTGCCTCAAATTAATCCGTGTGATTAAAAAGAGAATCACAAAAGACAAAGGTCTTTCGCTCTGATGAAACTTGCATTCAGTTAATCCCTCTTTACCATGCTTAAAAATTCCATTTCCTTCTTTGAAATGGAATTATATGTTATCTAATTTAAATTCCAGATTCAATATCTCCTGCACCTTCTCCCCTCACAATCTCTGATTACATTCTTCATTACTTTATTGTGGCTGCCTCGGCAACTTTCCTGATTGCATTAAAATTCAGTAGCACTTCAACTTTCCCCCTCTTTTGCTTTATTACTGTACTAATTTCCTTTCACATTCCTGCTAGATTGTAAATTAAAGCAAAATTCCACCAGCATATTGTGAAAACTAGCCCTCCCCCACTGCCATCAAAAGCTGGAACTGTGCAAGAACAATGAAGAGGTTAGATTGGCACATGAACACCCACAAAAAAATTATGCAGAATTAATTTTTCCAAGGTTCTTAACATTTGAATAATTACATTTTCTTTTGACTATACTTCTGAAAAGATTAATTCAGCAGGTTCCTACAACTTTCTTTTGTGGAATGCACACCTTTCTTTTAGATTATTTTACAATATTAATGCATCTTTGTGCAGGTATGGGTTATATGTAGAACATTTTCTGGGAAAACCATCAAGTTATATTTAGCCTGGTGATTGTGATTCTCAATCAGATGCTTAGTGTTCCTTTACCTGATTGAGGGCTTGAACATTGTAGAGTTTCAATTCTAATCCCAACAACATTAAATAACTTTTGATGCAAGAGTATAGAATTATATAAGCAGCTATGCCATTGAAGGTGTACAGTTCAGAAAGGTTTAAGACCAGACAGACACAGTTCTGGCAAAAGATGGGTGATATGGAGATCTATCAGAAAGGACCCCTACAAGTCATTTCCCACATTACCTTTGTCCAAGATTATTATTTTCAAAATCCTGAGACTGTCTCAAAACTAATTGATTAACTGAATATTGAAAATTCAAGATTGATTAACAGAATATGGAAAATTCAAAGGTGTAGTCTTGAGCTTGGAAATTACTGACAGCAATAATATCAAATGAACTTTTGACATTGAACACATTTCAATCAGATTCTTGTCTCTTTTATTTTCGTAGAGATGCCAGCACATCACAATAAATGGGTTAACACTTTCCTTGAAGTAGGAAAGCAATGTTGATACATGTGCATTGAGAACTCATAAATTAACATTGCTAACAGTAATTACCAGGCCATAATAATTGACTTTATAACCTGGATTGTATTATTTGACCCATGAGAGCACTCTTACGGGAAATTAGTTTCCAGTATTTAAGATCACATTACTAATTTAAACCCAAATGGTTTTTCATGAAGTACTTGTAAATTGATGGGCAGATGTTCCCTCTGTGTCCCTTTCACCTAAACCATGAGGTATTACACCTCAGGAAACCACTGTACACTCGGACGTTCCTGTCAGTTACTGTATCAGATCATAGTGGCATGATGCCTGATTGTTCTGCAACACATCCCATTTGGCTGAAGCCTTTTGTCATCAAACACATTTGTACAGTGCTTTCTAACATGAAATGGCAGAGTTTCATGAAAACATGTAAGAGCTAAGGAGAATGAGCAGAAGGTGTTACATTCTAGGCAACACAAAAGCTTGTTACATTGAACAGCTCTTCCATAGTAGGGAAAAACTTTGTTAATGCATGTTTCTGTCTCTGAGCAGCTCTATTCTTCATTTGACATTTTTGTCAATGAAATAGCCATGAATCAGGAATAGAAGTTGAATCTTATGGATACTAAAATGCCTATGTTATTGAACTTTTGCAAAAAAAAAATGATAAAGCACTATCATTCTCTTCCACTCCAATTTCCTTTCTTTTTCAATTTCTTCAAGGTGCAGACAGACACTTTTGGGGTTTAGCTGTATCTTTGGAATCTCACCTAAGTGACTATTCTGTACTCGATGGAGTTCAGAAAGATGAGAGGAGATCTCATGGAAACTTACAGAATACTGAGAGATCTGGATAGGATGGACATGGAGAAGATGTTTGCATGAGTAGGAGAGATTGGGATCTGAGGGCACAGCCTCAGAGTGAAGAGATGACCCTTTAGAACTATTCCAGCCTCCGCCACTTCCTCTGGCAGCTCATTCTGTACACGCATCACCCTCTGTGTGAAAAAGCTGCCCCTTAGATCCCTTTTATACCTTACCCCTCTCACCTTAAACCCTTTAGTTTTGGACTCCCCTACAGTGGGAAAAAGACCTTACATATCTTCCCTGCCCCTCATGATTTTATAAGCCTCTATAAAGTCAATCTCTGATGCTCCAGGAAAAATTGCCCCAGCCTATTCAGCCTCCCCCTATAGCTCAAACTCTTCAATCCCGGCATCATCCTTGTAAATCTTTTCTGCACCCTTTCAAGTTTCACAACATCTTTTCTACAGCAGGGAGAACAGAATTGAACACAGTATTCCAAAACTGGCCAAAGCAATGTCCTGTACAGCTGCAACATGTCCTCCTAACTCCCAAACTCAATGCACTGACCAATAAAGGCAAGTGTGGCTGGCCCAATGAGTAATGTCCACATCCCTTGAAATCTTCTAAACAAATTATTACATGAAGCTTCCATTGAAGCTGGTTTGAACTGTTGTTTTGTATTTTCATCTTATTGTGATCAGAAGATTATCTATTCACTATCTAACTACATTTCTAACTATATTTCTAAGACAGAAATATACAGCTCAGTTTACAAAGGGATATCATTATTAAATCTTCACATTGTGTCGTTGTGCAAGTACATTCTGGCCAATGTATCAAATCTTTTCAAAGTAAATGTTTCAATCTCTATATGAGAGTAACTGATGCTACAAACCGAAAAAAATCTTGGATGGATTCAGGTTTTCAGCAACACCATCTGGTGTGTAACTGAGCTGTACCAATCAGGAAGGTCCCAAGTTTGATTGCTGGTGTGTGTTGAGTTAGCTGGTGTCAGCCAAAATGAATTTGGAAGATATTACAATTGGCCTCAATGATCTCAGACTGGAGAAAAGGAAAAGTGGTGAACAGTTGCCTTTCTCAATGGTTAGGAAAGGTTTTGAAGTCATTTTAACAGCATTTCGTGAGGATGTTCTAATCAATAAGAGCAGAAGCAAAATGGAACTTAGCTGTGTGACAGAAGAACAACCTCAAGGCCTGCTAGTAATTGTTGATTAGAAACTAACAATTTACCTCTGATTTCTGCATATGGTAAAGCTTCAATTTTGAGTACAGAAATTGTTTACTGTACAAAAGGTTTACTACAGCCAAGGGATGGCCATTTTGAGCAGGCTATTTACTTGCTGCATTTAAGTGAGGATTGGTTATTAAAATGCTCTGGAAATCTCACAGCATCTGCAGAAGGATCAGCTTTAATGACTGGCAGTTGGGGTCAGAGTGGTGCTGGAAAAGCACAGCAGTTCAGGCAGCATCCAAGGAGCAGGAAAATCGACATTTTAGGCAAAAGCCCTTCATCAGGATAGAGGCAGGAAGCCTCCAGAGTGGAGAGATAAATGAGGGAGTGGAGGGATGCTGGGGAGAAGGTAGCAAAGAGTACTATAGGTGAAAGGGGGGTGGGGATGGAGGTGATAGGTAGGAGAGGAGGGTGGGGGAAGGTAGCAAAGAGTACAATAGGTGAACGGGGGTTGGGATGGAGGTGATAGGTCAGAGGGGAGGCTGGAGCCGATAGGTGGGAAGGGAGATTGGCAGTTAGGACAGGTCATGAGAACAGTGCTGAGCTGGAAAGTTGGAACTAGGGTAAGGTGGGGGGGAGGGGAAATGAGGAAACTGGTGAAGTCCACATTGATGCCCTGGTGAAGTCCACATTGATGCCCTGGGGTTGAAGTGTTCTGAGGCGGAAGATGAGGCGTACTTCGTCCAGACATTGGGTGGTGAGGGAGCAGAGGTGGAGGCGGTCCAGGACCTGCATGTCCTCGGTAGAGTGGGAGGGGGATTTGAAATGTTGGGTCTCAGGGCGGTGAGGTTGATTGGTGTGGGTGTACTGGAGATGTTCCCTAAAGCGCTCTGCGAGGAGGCTCCAGTCTTCCCAATGTAGAGGAGGCCGCATCAGGAGCAACGGATACAATACTAATGACTGGCAGCCTTGCACCAGGCCTTAAAGTTCATTCTTGGGGGAGCATTGAATAGTTTTATTCCGTGATGAACATGGTAATTAAAAGCACTGTCAGCATTTCTTGTTAGTATGTAAAGAAGAGCAAAGACTATGAAATGTAGGAGCAGAATTAGGCCATTTGGCCCATCAAGTCAGCTCCATCATTTGATCATGGTTGATATGTTTCTCAATCTCATTCTCCTACCTTCTCCTCTTAACTTTCAATCCCCTTACTAATCAAGAACCTATCTATCTCTGTCTTAAAAGCACTAAATCACTTGGCCTCTACAGCTTTCTATGGCAATGAGTTCCACAGATTCACTACCCTCTGAAGGAATTCCTCCTCATCTCAGTTCTAAAGGGTCATCTCTTCAATCTGAAGACATCTGGGTGGGTATATGAATAGGAACTGTGTTTAGAGCGATATAGGTCACATGCTGGAAAATGGGACTGGATGGACATAGGATATCTGGTCAGTATGAATGAGTTACTGAAATGGTAAAACTCTACAACTCTATCCCTAACTTCTCGAGAAACAGTGGTGGTGGGCTGTCTTCTTGAACTGTTGCACTCCATGTGGGGTCAGTAAACCCATTATTTTCGACTTACTGACAGTGAAGAAAGAATGTTCCAGCTCAACATGCTGCATGACCTTTTTCTGGCATGTTGCCCTGCACTCTACATTCATCCAGGGTTGGTAGTAGTGGTGGAGTGAGGGATATGTCAAGCCACTGATGACCCACAACACCTAATGGGATGGCAGACAGGAAATTAGAGTTAAGGCAACTGGGATCAGCCATAATCTTACTGAATTATGTAGCGGGCTTGAAGAGCCAAAAGGATTCCCTACTCCAACTTGTTATGCTCTTATGTTGTCATGGCAGCCCCATTTTGAGCTGCTGGATCTGCTCTGAAACTATCCAATTTAGCACAGTGTTAGCTCCATCCAACATCCTGGGCTGAATCTTCAGTGTAAGACAGGACTTTGCCTCTGCATGGACTGGGCTGTGGTCACGCCGTCCAATGAAACCAGGAAGAGATACAACATCAGAAGGTTGATTGTTGAGGGTGAGAACAAAGAACAAAGCATAGGAACAGGCCTTTCAGCCCACCAAGATTATGCTGAGATGTGATGCCATTCTACAAAAATATCTTTTGTCTCGATGTAGTCTGTACCCCTCTATTTCCTGCGTATTCATATCTCTGCCAAGATGCTTTCTAAATGTTGTTTTTGTATCTGTCACCACCATCTCCTCTGGCAGTGTATTCCTTGCATTTACCACCCTCTGTGTAAAATACTTGCTTCTCACATCTCCTTTAAACTTGTCTCCATTTACCTTAAACCTATGTTCATTAGTAAATGACATTTTCACCCTCAGAGAAATTCACTGACAATCCATTCTGTATATGCCTCCTATAACTTTGTAAACTTCTATGAAGTGAAAGCTCATCCTTCAATGTTCAAGTGAAGACAAACCAAGTTTATCCAATCTCTCATCATAGCTAATACCCTCCAAACCAGGCAACATCCTGGTAAACTGTTTCTGTCCCCTCTCCAAAGCCTTCATATCCTTCTGGTAGTGTGGCATCCAGAACTGGACACAATATTGCCTAACTAACGTTCTCTACAGTTGCAAAATGATGTGCCACTTTTTATATTCTGTTCCCCAACCAATGAAGGTAAGCTTATTATATGTCTTCTTGACCATCTTATCCACATGTGTTGCCATGTTCAGGGAACTGTGAATCTGTATGCCCAGATCACTCTGTATTTTGAAGCCACTAAGAATTCTGCTATTTACTGTATACTTCCCTCCTGCGTTAGATTGCCTAAAATGAATCACCTTACATTTGACCAGATTAAACTCCATCTGCCATTTCCCCGGCCAAGTCTCCAGCTTATGTATACCCTGCTGTCTTCTCTGGCAATCCTCCTCATTAGCCGCAGCTTCCCCAATCTTTGTTTCATTTGCAAACTTAATAATCAGGCCACTTACATTCTCCTCTAAATCATTTATATATGTTACAAATAACAGGGGCCCCAGCACTGATCCCTTTAGAACACCACTGGTCACAGATATTCGGTCTGAAAAATACCCTTCCATTGTTACCCTCTGATCAAGCCAGTTCTGCATCCATCTTGCCAGCTCATTGCAGATCCCATGTGACTTAAGTCTGCTGTGAGGGACCTTGTCAAAGGCCTTGCTAAAGTCCAAACAAGAACCATCCTGCCCTTGTCAATCATCTTTGTTACTTCCTTCAAAAGACTCAATCAAGTTTGTGAGATAAGCCTGTGAGGTCATGTAGATTTACACCTTAGTGCTTGTTCCTCTACCAGATGCTGCAGGCACTTGGGAAGATAAAGCCCTTCATAACACGAGTGGATCTCGATCAGTAGTGATGCTACTCATCAACTCAACAAACCCAGAATTTGTTTGGTGCCCTTGACTGTCTCAGGCCTTTACAGAATCTCTACAGTGTGGTAACAGGCCATTCAGCCCAAAAAGCCCATACCAACTCTTCAAACAGCATCCCATCCAGACTCAACACCTTACTGTATCCATGTAAACCCTGCATTTCCCATGACTAATCCACCTAACCTACACATCCCTGGACACTGTGGGCAATTTAACATGGCTAATCCGCCTAACCTACACACCTTTAGACCGTGGAAGTAAACCGGAGCTCCCAAAAGAGACAGGGGAGAGCATGTAAACTCCACACAGACAGTCACCCAAGGCTGGAATTGAACCCAGCTCCCTGGCGCTGTGAGGCGGGCAGTGCTAACCACTGAGTCACGGTGCCACTCCCTTTTCCAAGTAGTGTCAAAATGGAGATTTACTGAACTTATTATATAGGGAGATGGTGGCGTGGTAGGTGAAAATCAGCAGGTTTCCTTGTCCGCATTTGACCTGATTCCACAGGATTTCATGGAGCACAAAATCTATATTGATAACAACTTTCCTGTAGCTGTATTTCACTTGGCCCCTAGCTCAAATGAGTCTATCCCACAGATGAAATGCTAATGGTAAAGTCTAGAGCATTGAGTGTCAGCTATGTTTTGGCGAGTATGGCCATTCCAGACTGTTGCATGAGTGGTCTGTGGGTCAGCTCTCCCAATTTTGACACAGAATCCCAGATATTAGTAAGGAGAATTTGGCAGGGGTGACAGAGTGGAACAGCGCTCTGGACAGTGGAAGTCCAACAATCTTGGACTTCCAAATAAACCTGTTGGACTATAACCCGGTGTTGTGCGATTTTTAACTATGTTGAAGTCAGATGATACATGGGGTTTAATTCCTTTACAAGTAATCTAAAGCTGTTTGTTCCAAATAAGTGGCTCACTGGGCCATTGCTGTGAGACTGGAGTCACATATAGGCCACACCAGATGAGGACAGCAGATTTCCTTCTCTTGCAGATCATTAATGAACCAGGTATACTTTCATCACAATAGTTTCACGGTCACCATTACTAGAACTATTTTTTCATTTCAAGACTATTAACTAATTAAATTTTAGTTTTACCAGTTTGGGATTCCAACTCACTCTTCCAGATCAGTCGACTAAGTTGAGTAATGATACCAGCGTGCAACTATCCTTCAACAACACAATTATAACTTAAATTTCCTAACTATGGCATGCCTTTAGTTGACCGTACCTGTTACTTGTAGGTGATGCTATTATAGGTATTTCTAATGTTAAGTGTAGCATACTTTTCTCTCACAGTCTGTGCAAGACAAAATGGCTGCTTTTTCGTCAGGAAATTGTATCACCCCTATATTGCATAAGCTAGTCTTTGGGTTCCCACAAACAGCTTGAAATATATTTTGAATCTATTTTTTGCTCCCTGTGTTTTACCCAGTAATTTAAATCTTCACATAAAATATTTTAAATTCTGTGCAAAGAAATAAAATGATATTTAAACAAAAATATTATTATAATTAGCCCTTGACTTGTCATTTGTGGGTTTTTTTCTTGAAACTCTCCATCTGTTTCAAGAATCTGGATGTGGAATCAAAATTGTTGTCTGTTTCTGTGACTGTGAACAAAATTTTGATCGTGTAATTTGATTTTCCGTCATTATTTATTCATTCATGACATGTGGTGTCATTGGTAATGCCAGTACTAGCTGCCAACTTGAACTGCTGCAGTTCATGTAGTTAATGCTTTCCTACAGTGCTATCAGTGGGGAGTTCCAAGAGTTTGACCCAGCAATAATGGAAATGTGATATTTTCACAAGTCTTTTCCCAGAATATATTTGCACCAGTCAGTTGCATTGATGGTGTATTTTCCTTTAACTTCCACTACCTTTAAATTTTCTTTAAATCCTTTTGAAAATAGAGGGCAAAACCTGAAAACTTTATTAAGATAAACTTATATTGACCATTTTGTTTAAACATAAAGAAATTGAAAGAAAATGAAAATAGAATAAAATATTTTAATATCTGATGTAATTTTATGTTGTGCTCAATTAACTTGACAAAATACACTAAGCTGATGGATTTATGGAGAAAGTGAGATAAATGAGAGTTAGAGAGGAAGTAGCGAGGCACTTTCTTCTTGCTAATGTTAGCATAACTTTCAACAAAAGGAGGAATTTACAGTCATTTCTATCTCACACATATTTTCTTAACATATTTTGGAAAGGTAAAGTTCCTGCTTGCTAATTGTTATATGAAAGAGAAAAATTGACAGAAAAGGGGAAGATAGGAATAAGAATCAGTCATTCAGCTCCCTTGGGCCTCCTCCAGCATTATGGACATGAAAAAAAATGGGAAAACTGAATATGATTGAGCAAAATGACCATGATTTTTTTTATGAAAGTAAAATTGCGCTTGACAAATCTGCCAGAGATTTTTTGAAGTTTAACCAGCAGGAAAGATAACAAAAAAAGAAGCAGTGGATGTAATACAATTACATCCAAAATGCATTTTATAAGGTGCCATACATATGGTGATTATATTACATGAGCCCCTGTTACATGAATCCCAAAAAGGTTACTGTCCAGGTACAGCAGCAAATCATAAGGAAAGCAATTGGAATGTTGCTGTTTATTTCAAGGGAAATGGAATATAGAAGTATGTAAGATTTGCTGTAACTATACAGGGCCTTGGTGAAACCATATCCGAAATAGTGTCTGCAGTTTCAGTCTCCCGATTTGAAAGAGGATGTAATTAGAAGTAGTTCAGAGAAGGCTCATACTGGGCGAAAGGGCTTCGATTATGAAATGTTGTGTATTCATTAGAGTTTAGAAGAACGAGAAGTGGTCTTATTGAAACATATAAGATCCTGAGGATGGAGACATGATAATGAAATGTTTCACCTTGTAGGGGAGATGAGAATTAGAGCTCTAAATTTTATAAAAAGAGGGCACACATTCATAACTTTTCTCTACTAGGGATCATTAGGAATCTGTGAAACTCTCTTCCCCAGAAAGCAGTGAACGTTGGTTATTGAATTCACTGAAGAATGAGTTAGATAGATTTTTCATGGACAAAGGAGTCAAGAGTTATGGGAAGCAGACATGACAGTGAAGTTAAGAATGCAACCAAATCAACCATGGTCATATGAAATAGTGGAGTAGGCTTGGAGGGATAAATAGCCTAATTTTGCTCCTAAGTTCCAACTTCCTACACAGCATAACTGATGGAAAACCAATTAGGAATAAACGATCATTTTCAGGCTGGCAAGCTGTAACGGTCAGGTACTATGAAGATTAGTCTGGTTGATAAATTTATACTCTGTATCAATGAAGTAAATGAGGCACTGTGAATAGAAGTTTGCTGACGAAACAAAACTAAGTGGGTAAGTAGGCTGTGAGAAGGTCGTAAAGATGCTGCAAAGAGATAAAGACAGATTAAAAGCCTGCAATAACACTGCACATGAAATATACATGGAGAAGTGTGAATTATAGATTTTTGGTGAGAAAAGTAGAAAACCAGAATATTTATTTAATGCTGAGGGATTGAGAAATATTGGCATTCAGAAGAGTCTGTCAATGCATACAGATCACAGAAAATCATCACGCATTTACAGCAAGCAATTATGACAGCAAGACGAGTATTAACTTTTATTCAAGAGGGAATGGAGTATAAGAGCAATAAAATCTTACTGCAGTTGTACAGGGGCTTAGTGAAGTCACATCAGAACTACTGTGTATAGTTTTTGTCTCCTCACCCAAGATAGTATATTCCTGCCTTAGGGAAAATGCAACTGGCGTTCACTGGACTGATTCTTAGAGAGGCTTATCCTATGAGGTTGAGCAGACTACACCTATATTCACTAGAGATTAAAAGAATGAGTGGTTATCTCACTGCAACACATAAAAGTCTTAAGGAGCTTGACAAGGTAGACACTGGGAGAATGCTTGCCCTGGCTGGGGAATCCAGAACACAGGGTCGTAATCTTAGAGTAAGAGGATGGATATTTAGGACTGAGATGAGGAGACATTTCTTTAGTCAGAGGATCATGAATCACTGGAACTCTCTGGTTCAGACGATTATGGATGCTTAATCATTGGGCACTTTCAAGGCAGAGATTGGTGGACATTAAGGGAATGAATCAATATGGTCTTATTGAGTGGTGAAACAACTTTGAAGTTCCAGATGACTACTCCTATCTCTCATGATTCTCAGTGAAATAAATGATAACTTACCTCAACTTCAATTTCCAGCTCCATATCCATAAATATCTTTAGTTGGTAATAATCTACCTCAATGTTGAAAATAAAGTTTTCTTCTCATCTGCTGTCTTAGGAGAGATAGTTTTCCAAATTTTGAGTAAAAAATTACTTCTTGATTTCCCTCCTAAATGGCCTCGCTCTAATTTCATTATTATTTTCCATTGTTTTTCTTTTATCATCCAGCAGGAATACTTCCTTCATGACTCCTCAATCAAATCTATTAAACATTTTAAACAACATAATTGCATCACGTTTGTTTGGATTCCCTTGAGTGAGTAAATCAGTGATGATTTACATATTCAAGGGAATCCAAACAATGATTATATGACCGGTCTTCACAATTTATCTCCAATTCCTTGCATTTTATTAAGAAAACAAGAGGCATCCTGATTTCATGTTAAATTTTTTTAGTAAGTCACATTGGCTTATTCAAACTCTTGAGCTTTCTGTTGGATCATGCTGTACTGCATCTTAACTAATAACTTGAATTAGAGAAAAACAAAACAGCAAGTGATGATAGGAATGCAGGAGTGAAGGTTCACAAACATTTTGGGGATGAAGAGATTTCTGACATCTCAGAAGCTGTCATTTGATGAATAAAATGAAATCCTGTGGAATCTCCCTTTCCTAGTGAGAGGAAGGGAATAGTAAAAAAGAGACAAAATAATGGGAAGAAAATAGGAGAAAGGGACTTTATAGGATTGAGACCATGGGAACAAGTTGAAATGATTAGGGAATGCAATGATTAGGGAATGCAATGGTTAGGAAACTGCTAAGTTCTCGTATAGAAGAGAAAATGGGCTATTGATATTATTGCTAGACTGTTAATCCAGAAACCTAGGTAATGATCTGGGTTTGTAATGAACCCGGGCTCTAATCCCACGATGGAAGACTGTGAAATTTTAATTCAATGAAAACTGCAAGAATGGTGGAAGCAGACTCAAGCGAGACATTCAACTGGGCATCAGATGATTACTTAAATAGAAATAGCAGAGAATTGGAATAATAGGGAATTGGAGAAAACGTAGGAGACTATGCAGACACGATGGGCCAAATGACCTCCTTTGCACCATAACAATTCTATAATTCATTGTTATTTATTCAGTTTATGTTTATAATATGGTGTTTACACATTAATCTTCATGAATTAACATTTTGGTGCAACAAAACCCTATACTTTTCACACATATTTACATTTGGCAATTTTTCACTATCATTTTTAGATGTCTAATGAAAAGTTGTTAATCAATCTGCTGTTAAAAATCTCTTTCCACGTTAAAATTCTGAAATATTTTAATGTTGCATGACACAATTCCACACCTTTAAATATTATGAAATTATTTTAAAGATTAATCATTTTCATTGCAATCATTTTGAATGAATTTACTTGCTGCAGTTTATTTTAAAAAAATCAGATTTTGTACATGGCGATTTGAGTAACTTGACTGAATCTCATTAAGGCAGACTGAACAGGAAATAACGTTTTTGTTTACTAGAGACAGATGCAAATATATGTCTGGAAATCAAAGTGATTAGCTAGAGAGTTTAGTAGTTTCATATCTGAGTTAATCGTTTTTATACACACATGAACATATACAGAAGGAGACCATTCAGCCCTTCAAACTAGCTCTGTCATTGAATATGTTATGATGTGGAGGAGAGGGTATTGGACTGTGGTGGAAAAGTTAAAAATCACAGAACACCAGGTAATAGCCCAACAGGTTTATTTGGAAACACTAGCTTTCAGAGTGCTACTCCTTCACAAAATTAAAAATCACACAACAGCAGGTTATAGTCCAACATGTTTGTAGACTTTGGGATACGCAACAAGGCAGAGTGGCCAAGCAGAGTCTGATAGCCAACTTCGGTACCCATGAGGATGGCCTCAACTTGGATCTTGGGTTCATGTCACACTACAGGTGACTCCATCACACTATATGCTCTATCATATGTTACACACTCTTACATACTTACAAACTCATGCAGACCCTTTCTCATACACATGCTCCCTCTCTCTACATACAAGCATACACACCCCACACACACCTATGCATATACCCTCTCACCACACACACACACACCCTCTCTCATGCACGCACAAACATATGTAAGTCTATGGGGTGAATTTGCAATTGCAGAATCATATTTGCAGATACATTCTATTTTGTTCAAAAAGCACACAATCTGCAGGCAGTCAATCCATGTAATATTTTATAAATTCCTACTTTGGAAATAGTACCAGTCTGGATACAAGCAGACTCTAACTCACACCTTTAATACATTGTTTGAGCTGAGATGTCACTTTTTTTTGTATAAAACCTTAAGTTATCTCGAGAATGTGACTTAAAAGAAGTTCTGTGATTTACATATTAATGAACCAAAACTTGACAATCCATTCTAAAAAATGAAAGACTTAACAGAAATCTAGGTTTGTTCAATATATAATTTCAGTTGCATGACACTGTAATCTTTTGCTATAAATTCTGTGTCTTATGATCCTGTCCTACAACCACCTGATGAAGGAGCAGCGCTCCAAAAGCTAATGCTTCCAGATAAACCTGTTGGACTACAACCTGGTGATTTTTAACATTGAATATGTTCACAGCTGTCTGAAAGAATTCCATGGTCAATTCTGCTATCACACAATAGTTCTGTTATGATGCAATACCACGTTATAACAAAATCGTGTAATAGCAGCACCGTTTAAACTAATGGGGCCAGAATCATGTTATAACCAATACACACCTTCGAAACAGTGTCCCCAATTTGTCAGCCATGTTATAGTGAATTCACATTAATGAAACACGCATTCTAGCAGAATAGCCTTTATTCCCTCTATATCCCGTAACCTTTAAAACAAGAATCTATCTACCTCCACTTTAAAAATATCAAAAATGCATGCCTCAAAAATTGGCAAAAGTGCATGGAAATGAAAGGAAGGTTATTTATGCAGCAGATTATCATGATCTAGAATGAAAGAGGCTTCAATAATAACTTACAAATGGGAACTGTAATATATATTTGAAAATGAAATTATCACAAGGCTACTGAGAAAGATCATGGGAATGAGATTAATCAGATGGTTCTTTCAAAGAGCAGATACAGGACAAATGGTCTCCTTCTGTGCTGCATGATTCAATGATTTAGTTACAACTCACTGTTCCAAAGATATCCATTCCCACTACTGGCTGCACCTTAGAGTAGGGAGGTGAATATTTGAGTATTTGGTCCTGCAGACTGCTGAATATCCCTATTTCTGATCGTCTGCTATCAAGATTGTTGAGTGCACACCAAACACCACCCTTTGGGAAAGCCTGGGGTGACTAAATCGATGCATCCTCTGTCTTCCTCGCTACAATTAGTGTGTGGTTTGGGGTAACAAGGGAAAAAAATAACACTTGAAAAGGCCAAACTTCTCCAGTGATTGTTAAATGCTCAGCCTACTTCCATTTTCCTCCTGACTTTATGCCAAACTTGTATTTTCTGTTATTCCCTTATGCTTTTGTTCTTTGTCAGTATTAAACTAATGGTTTTGTTCTTAGATGAAATCGTCTTCAGAGCAAATTGCATTCTTCAATATACTATGATGACTGAAACTGAAAACTAAGAGGAAGGCAAGTATAAAAATAACAATTACTTGGACCTTTGTGACTATCTTTACCTTCTGGAATTCAATCCACTTTACTGCCTCTCTGTACCTTCACAGTTATCATGAAAACAAAATGCTCAACCTTGTCTTTGGTCTTCCCTTCTGAATTCTGTCATCTAATGCTCGATGCTTCCTTTCCCTTCTGTGAAGTGCTTGAAAATGTTAGTATACATTAGTAACATTATATCTTTTTAAGGTGTTGCTGAATGGTAGATAAAGTTTTGATATTTGTGAGAAAATGTACTCCTTTTTGCACTAATATATGGCCCAGCAAGGTAGAACACAAATAGGTGTGCTTCAAATATTTCTTGTTTCTAATTAATTGTTTTGACAATATGCCTGTTTTAAACTAATGGAAGAGGGATTTCTCCATCAGGATGTCATTTCCTTGCATACCCAATCAGGACAGCTGATCGAACTGAGTTTGTCAAATTAGTATCAACTTCAGGGTACTTTTGAGTTGTCGATACATGCCCTCTGGAAAGAGAACCTGGATTGTGGACTGCCCAAGCATATTTACTTTCTGTGCATCACCAGCTAAGGAGCCTCTGTCTCCCTGGGGATCTTGGGACAGATTTAGTTGTTTCCAGCCGGAGGATATACCAATGTCTGAAAGAACTCAGACTTCCTTTTCATCACTAATGCAATGAGAAGGATTACAGACTATGAAAAAGAACTGGATTTTATCAAATGTTCATTAGACTTCCCCTCTTTGATTGAGAAGTCAGAATGTTGACGTTGCAAAGTAGGTGTAACTAGAGGGGTTAATCCTCTGATTGTGTACGTCAAAAAAGTTAAACATGTCACTTCTTGGAAATAGCCAGCATCCCATCTTTGTGACAGAACAAATCAGTAAGTGCATATTTCTTTGAGACTAATAGGCAACTGCTTACAATGAGAAAAGAACTGCAGATTTGACAGTTTTTTTGTATCTTTATCACTCTCAGAAGTGAGAAAGAAACAAATATGGATCAAAAATCTGAACACTGCAGATGCTGGAAATTGATTGTGTATATTGTAAACGGTCTGAGAACAAACAAAGCAGTGGAGATCTTAAACACACATTATCGTGTAAAATGAAACATTTGAAAATGTCAACATGGAAGAGTGCATGGCTCAAACTGGTCATACTGTCTCCATGCCAACATTTTCAAATACATTGTTACTTATGATGATATAAATAGCACGTTGTCAATGAATCCACAGTTAAATTCACATCAAAATCAAAGTCGAGACACTCCTGCTGTTGACAAACCATGTATCTAAAGTTAGCTCATTGCTGTTAGCTATAATTGTTACAGATAGTGGTCATTGTGCTCAGCATTTGAAAGAGGATTTGTTCTTGACAAACATCACACCTTCATAAATTCAACTCCTTAATTACCTCTGAGTCAGGCAAAACGGGAAAAGAAGGAGCAAACTTTAAATTCTTACTGTCAATTGCCACTTCTGCCCTTGATGAATTACCTGACAGCTGTTAACCTGTTTTCAGAATTATAGAATCACTTTCGCATTTCATCCTTTCCCATGTGTCCACACCTTCAAATGATTTCTGCCAGATGAAACACTTTTCTCCTGTGAGCTATAATATGACTGATGGAAATTAATTAGTTGGGAAGAAGACTGTATGAATGACAGGGGGGAGAGTGGATGGTGAGATATGGCATTGAAATAGTTACAATGAATCCTTACCAATTTATAATTGAAAAAATCTTTAACCATCTTGTAAATATGGTAGTCCATTTTAAATACATCACTCATATTGCCTGTGTAGAGTTGTTATTTAGAACTTGGAGTCATAGAGATGTACAACACGGAAATAGACCCTTCAGTCCAACTCATCCATGTTGAGCAGATATCCCAATCTAATCTAGTCTCATTTGCCAGCACTTGGCCCATATCCCTCTAAGCCCTTCCTATTCATACACCCATGCAGATGCTTTTTAAATGTTGCAATTATATCAGGCTCCACCACTTTCTCTGGTAGCTCAGTCCATACACGCACCACCCTCTGCGTGAAAAAGTTGCCCCTTAGGCCCCTTTCATATCTTTCCCCTCTCACCCTAAACCTATGCCCTCTAGTTCTGCAGTCCCCCACCTCAGAGAAAGGACTTTGTCTATTTATCTTATCCGTGCCCCTCTTGATTTTAATAGCCTTTATAAGGACACCCCTCAGCCTCTGACGCTCCAGGGAAAACAGCCCCAGCCTATTCAGCCTCCCCCATAGCTCAAATCTTCCAACCCTGGCAACATCCTTGTAAATTATTTCTGAATCCTTTCAGGTTTCACAACATCCTTCTGATAGGAAGGAGACCAGAATTGCATGCAATATTCCAAAAGTGATCTCACCAAAGTCTTGTACAGCCGCAAATTGACCTCCCAACTCCTGTACTCAATACACTGACCAATAAAGGAAAACATACCAAATGCCTTCTTCACTATCCTATCTATCTGCGACTCCACTTTCAAGGAGCTATGAACCTGCACTCCAAGGTCTCTTTGTTCAGCAATACTCCCTAGGACCTTACCATTAAGTGTATATGTCCTACTAAGATTTGCTTTCCCAAACTGCAGCACCTTGTATTTATCTAAATCCATCTGCCACTTCTCAGCCCATTGACCCATCTGATCAAGATCTCGTTATAATCTGA
>NC_057710.1:50200888-50244488 GCF_004010195.1 Chiloscyllium plagiosum | reverse complement strand
CTGTACTGCCCCTTTAACTAAATTGATTCCATTGAAATAGTAATCTGCCTTCCTGTATTTGCCACCAAAGTGGATAACCATACATTTGTCCACATTAAACTGCATCTGCCATGCATCTTCCCACTCACCTAACTTGTCCAGGTCACCCTGTAATCTCCTAACATCCTCCTCACATTTTACCCTGCCACCCAGCTTTGTATCATCAGCAAATTTGCTAATGTTATTGCTAATACCATCTTCTATATCATTAACATATATTGTAAAAAGCTGCGGTCCCAGTACTGATCCCTGCGGTACCCCACTGGTCACTGCCTGCCATTCCGAAATTGAGCCGTTTATCACTACTCTTTATTTCCTATCAGCCAACCAACTTTCAATCCAAGTTAGTACTTTGCCCCCAATACCATGCGCCTCAATTTTGCTCACTAACCTCCTATGTGGGATTTTATCAAATGCTTTCTGAAAGTCCAGGTACACCACATCTACTGGATCTCCCTTGTCCATCTTCAGAGTTACATCCTCAAAAAATTCCAGAAGATTAGTCAAGCATGATTTCCCCTTCATAAATCCATGCTGACTCTGACCTATCCTGTTACTACTATTCAAATGTGTCGTAATTTCATCCTTTATAATAGACTCCAGCATCTTTCCCACCACTGAGGTCAGACTAACTGGTCTATAATTTCCTGCTTTCTCTCTCCCACCTTTCTTAAAAAGTGGTATACCATTAGCCACCCTCCAATCCTCAGGAACTGATCACGAATCTATCAAACTCTGGAAAATAATCACCAATGCATCCACAATTTCCCGAGCCACCTCCTTCAGTACCCTGGGATGTAGACCATCAGGCCCCGGAGACTTATCAACCTTCAGACTTAACAGTCTCTCCAACACCAATTCGTAGCATATATAAATGAACCAGAGAATTTCTGTCACTGTTTTATTAAGTCAAAACAGGTATATTGTGAATAGTGTGGGCAGGTTTAAGTAAAATGCTAGAAGAAGCCATCAAGGCTATCAAGCAGTGTTTGCTCAACAATAACCTAAGGCTCACTTTAGGTTATGCAGGGACTCCTAAGTTCCTGGAGAAAGTGAGGACTGCAGATGCTGGAGATCAGACTTGAGAGTGTAGCACTGGAAAAGCACAGCAGGTCAGGCAGCATCCGAGGAGTAGGAGAATCGGCTGGTGAAGGGCTTATTCCCAAAACGTAGATTCTCCTGCTCCTTCCATGCTGCCTGACTTGCTGTGTCTTTCCGGCTCTCCACTCTCGAGTATTAAGTTACAGCCTTGTTCAAAACATGGACAAAACAGCTGAACACCAGCAGAGAGCAGAGAATGACTACCCTTGACATTAAAGCATAATTTCACCAAGACATCAAGAAGCCTTAGCAAAATTGCAGTCAATGGGAATCAGAGGCAAAACCCTATGCTGGTTGGAGTGATACCTGGCACAAAGGAAGGCAGTAATAGTTGTTGGAAGTCAATCAGCTCATCTCCAGCACATTTCTGCAGGGGTTCCACAGGGTAGTGTGCTTTGCCCAGCCATTTTCAGCTGCATTATTAATAACTCTTGCCAGAAGTGGGGATGTTTTCTGATGATTGCACAATGTTTAGTACTATTCACCACGCCCCAGATAGTGGAGCAGCTCTTGCTCATATGCAATAAGACCTGAACAGCTTTCAGGGTTAGTAATTATCAAATAACATTGGTGTCACAGTAGTGCCAGGCAATGACCACCTCCAACAAAACAGAGAAGAAAACTCTCTCTCCTTGACATTCAACAGCGTTAATGTCACAGAATTCCCTACTATCAACATCCTGGGAGTTACCATCATCCAGAAACTGAACTGGACCAGCCATGTAAATATTATGTGCAGCTACAAGTAAATCCCTTATCTACAAGACACAAATCACTTTACTCAGAGAGTAGTAGGAGCGTGGAATGGCCTGCCTGTAACAATAGTAGACTCGCCAATGTTAAGGGCATTTAAATGGGCATTGGACATATATATGGACAATAATGGAACAGTGTAGGTCAGATGGCCATCAGATTAATTTCAGTCCGGCGCAACATCTATACATCTCTATGACTCGATGAACATCGAGGGCCAAAAGGCCTGTACTGTGCTGTAATGTTCTATGTTCTATCAGTCAGGAGTGTATGGGGTACTTTGTACATGCTTTGAGAAGAGCAGCTCCAACAGCACCCAAGAAACCTGCCAAAGCAGCTCACATGACTGGCAGCAGATCCAACATCACTCCTTCCACAATTGACACATCATGGTAGCAGTGTTTACCATCTTTAAGATGCACTCCAGCAGTGTTTTAAACATTCAATCTCTCCAGCACTCATGCACAATTGCAGCAGTGTGTACCATCTGAAAGATGTGTACACCATCACCCTGCCCAACCCTTGGCATTTGATGGTGAGAGATTAAGCAATGATAATGGTGTTAAATGTCATGGGGGGAAGGTTAGAATTTCTCTCATTGCAGCAACTCACTAAGGCTCATTCAGTGCCACCTAGATGAGAAGGGTGATAGGATCATGGATACACAATTCTAGGTACATCCTCCCAAGTCACATACCATCCTGAATTGAAACCATATCAGTCTTGGTCAAATTTGCTATAGCTTGGTGTACCTTCACCACAGAAACAGCAGAAGTTTATGAAGGTGGCTCAACACTAACTCCTTCAAGGGCAATTAGGATGGACAATAAATCCTAGCCATGCCAATAACCTCTGCACCCCACGATAGACGTCCATCTCACATGCACACAATTCTTTGGTGCTGATATTAAGTTACTATTCTTCACATGGAAATACAGATTTTGTGTGTGACAAACTATTAGGTAATGTAAGTCAGATTAAGTCTTTCACCAGAGTTCCACAGGCAAAGAAAGTCTCAGTTTGAGGCACTAATTAACAGTAATGAATGAAATCCCTTTGATCTTTCCCAACCATTCCCTTGAGTTCTAAAAAATTCAATTCTGCTGTCATTAACATCAACAAAGTTATCAGAGACTGTGGATTGGGCTTGAAACCTGCTGCTCTGGATAGCTTATTATTACACTAGGTAACGTATTTATCCGCTTACACATCAGGCAAGTTCTACGTAGTAAAACAAAGAACTGTGGATATGAGAAGAAACACATCCTCGCGGTGGAATCACTGTGGATATGAGAAGAAACACATCCTCGCGATGGAATCACTGTGGATATGAGAAGAAACACATCCTCGCGATGGAATCACTCTGAATCCTCACGAGAACCTTTACAAACAACTTCCCTGAAAGGTCAGGTTCCCAGGACTGGACATAATTTTCTCTTACCTAGTGCATTTCTAATTTCAAAGTTCACAGACCTGAAGAAATACCCTGTTACTATCTTTCTACACACCTACAGCCGAATCAGAGAGTTTTCTCTGTTTTTTAATTTGCAATATTCATGTTGGGATGTGACCAATGCATTATATAGGATTGACACAATCTCCCTGTTTTTGTTGCTGATATTAACAAAAACCACCAGATCCTATCTGCTTTGTTAACAGCTCTCTCTCAGTATCTGCTGCCATCTTCAAAGTTTAATTCACACTCCTTCAGCCTTCTTCCAAAATGCATCACTAGACACTTCTCCATATTAAATTCCATGTCAGCCCATTCTGCTAGTCTATCATTATTCTGTTGCAAGCAAATCATTTCATTCTCACTCTCAGTCACTTCTCCAAGTTTGGTAGCCTTAGCAAATTTTATTTCATATTCCAGATGCAAGTCAGCTTTATATCAAATGAACAGTGGTCATAGCAATGACTCCCTAGCCCCTAGACTAATGCAATCGATGCTCGAAATCCCAAACAAAAAGCATTTACCATGACTCCATGCATTCTGTCTTTGAATCATTTTTTAAAAATTCAATTGCACACTGGCTCTCCTATCATAATGTGGGACATGTTAGCCCAAATGTGGAATGGTATATTTAAATCAGGCAGTAATGATGCAGTAATGTATCCTATTTTTCACCATTTCCACATCACTGATGCTGTGTATTAATAAAGCCCATAGGGAAAAAAGCAGTTTATGCTATCCCAGGGCAATAGTGAAAAGCAGGGGAATGGTAGGTTGTTGTTGGGAAGGGGAATGGGGACTGGGGGCGGAATAGCGATCAGAAAGGGGGGTATTGTCTAAGTGTTCCAAGAGTATGTTAAAATGGATCTATCAAAAATATTTTTGCTGTGTTGATTCTTATTATTTTTAACCTTGCTGACTGGAATGGGTTTCAGCACGTACATTTACGATTTCTACAATTTTGAGAGAGTGCCTGGTCACTGAGGCATGACGTATACTCCAACTGCAGAATATGCAGACAGTGCTCCTCCCTACAGTGAACCCAAGAACACTGTTTATCAAGGATGCGACTTGTAGTGAAGCTGTTAGTGAGTTCTGCTACATTGTGACCTGCAGCCTGCTTTCACCTATTGTTACCAAGGCCATCTAGGTCAAAACCATGATGAATGTTTATGTTATACATTCTTTTCAAGTGTCTTTAGCTTACTAAATTGCCAGTTTTAACAAACCAGTTGACTTTGCACAGTTTAGTACTGGGCCAGCAATAAGATTGAGGAAAAGTAACTGTAACCCAACTGCTCTTCTTAATTCAAGCTTGCACCTTGAAAATATGTTTAACTCTTTACTGTTCCGTCATCAAGTTGCTGCTGATGAAAGCTTAGGACAAATTAGTTCTGAACCTAGTAAAAAGCCCACGAGTTGCTTTTCTGCAGTTCTGCAAGTGTGTTAGAGAAGTGCCAGATAGGTTATGAGGAAGTGGGAAATATCACATGTCACTGTCCGAGAAGATAGTGTCTGTGGATCATGTTTGATTGTGTAGTTTGATTGTACACAGCATGGCGGTCTTTTAGAGCCAGTGGTGATTTGATATGCCAGTACCTGATCTGCCAGGTACATGATCTGTTTTCCATGTTGAATTTTCTCGACGTCTGAATTGTTTGGAGTGTTTGATAAGATAGAAAGCTGAATAAAAATGAAGTGAGTTGGGCTGTTAACAAGCTGTTCAACAAGCAACAGAATAGAATATCTTTTATCGTGACACATACTCAAGGAGTATAATGAAAAGTTTGACAATGTCGCCTTTAATAGCGCCATCTTAGGTAAAAGTACCTAGGTACAAGTCTTGGTACAATACTCCCCTTAACTGTACAACACACTGCAGCCGAGAGAGAAACTTGCCATGCCTCTTGTCAAAAGGATAAAAGATGGAGTGAAAGGATTCTTGTGATGCCTTGGGTAGTGTCTCCACCTCTGAGCCAGGAGGCCCAGGTTCAAGTTCCACCTGCTCCAGAACTTTGTAATAAATTCTCTGAACAGGTTGATTAGAAAATATTGAAATGGTGGAGTGAGATGCCCCAATGTACAATCAGTCCTCACTGGACTTCTTGTCCACTTTTGTCACAAATCTTGCCATAGCCCACACCATTCAGGCCCCTATAAGACTTCTATTGTTTCCTGCATCCATGGTATTATACTTTACCTAATGTGATAATATGCTAGATTACTGTAAAACCTAGAACAATACGATTAATTATTTTTCACTAGTTTTTAAATTCTAACTAATGCAATCTGTATAGCTTAATGATCAATAAATGTGCGTTTTATTTGTCATGTATGACAATTAGCAATACTTTTTAATGAAAATATAATTTAATTACTTTTCTTTTATTTCTTGACTAATGAAGATTGATAGAAAGTGCATCAATGAGATTCATTGGAGACTTGACATGAGGAAAACTTATGCATATAACCTTGAAATATGATGTTTGACTAAAAGGCTTAAAAAGATGTCAAATCAATTAAATTATACACAGTGTTCTACTTTAGCTCTGTAGATGTGCTTTTATTTTGTTTCCTCCCTGTGGCTGTCACTCATTACCGCTCAACATTTTGGGCCACAGAAATTTCCATCTCTGCCAACGATAGAGCTGTAGGGCTGGCAGACCGAGATTTAACCTAACTGGGATAGGCGTGTGTCAGAGTGACTTACAATTTGCCAAACAATCTGAAAAATAGTTATCAGAAACATTATTGAGGAACAACAAAATGCAGGAAATGAAGTTGAATGAGAAGCCACTGTCCAAATGAAATTCAATGTCTGCTCTCACTAAGTCATTTGCTCTACTTTTCATCTTGGTATTTACATTTTATTGTTTCTTTCTGACATCTGACGGGTTTCAACCTCATATGTCCAATTTATCTATATCTATCTTTATAGTAACCCTTGCTGTGCTTGAGATTTAAGGGAAAAGATTCAGTGATTAGCATGTACCGTATTGCCATGAAATGCCAAAGTATAGGTTAGGGGAATATGGAAATGGCTTCATTTACTTTTGATTTTTAAAAATCCAAAAGTTCAAAGCATGATGGATGGAGACTGTCTTTTGACTGACAACAGTTATAATAATTTACTTCTGAGGATGGATCTTTGTGAATTAATGAACTAGATAGCAGAGAATTCTGACAGTTACATTTTTAATCAGACCAATTTAGTTATATCATGACTACTTACTGCCAATATAGTAGGTATGACAAATTCCAAGTGGAAATATTCATGATTTCATTAACTTGCCAACAGGAAACTGTTCATTACAAGACCATTACAACAGGCTGTTGTACGTCCGGCTTGTTTAAATAATTATCCTTGTAATCTGCATCATGAACAACTAGTGAAATGCATCAGTAAATGAAAAATCTATGAACAAATTGAAATTTTAATTATATCTCACTAAAGTGGCAAGTTATAAACTCCTTCACAAGAGTTCTTTTATGAATATAGTTATTAGAAATGTGAATAACAGGACAATAAGAGCTGACATTATTTTATATGAAGATAATTCCCAAGGCCAGTATTTAAGTATTTGCTGAGGAAATGTTGGATTATGCGGTATAGAAATGCTGTTCTGAAGGGCTGGATTCCCACTGTTGGCATTCATATGGTCTCTGCATTTTGACTATTATTAGTTCTGAACGATGTTGTTAGCATAGAAACTCCCTATCCTGCTAGTAAATATATAAGGTATAAAAGTATAATAGTTTATAATGTGGAATTGGATAGTGGGAGGAGCACTGAAAGAAGTCTTTGAACAAATGCAGTCAATGATAAGTTGTGAAGACATAAGAAAGACTATAAAATCTGCTCTGCTGTTCAATATTGTCATGGCTGACCTTCAGCTTCAATTCCTCTTTCCCACCCACACCTCTAGATTCCTATGATGACCAGAAATCTACCTCAGAATTAAATTTGTGGAGAAAATTCCCCTCATCTCATCCATCCTTTGTGCTGTGCCTCCATGATCTAAATTCTTCAGCCATAAGAAATAATCTCTCAGTAACTAGCTCGTGAAGTCCCTTCAAAATCTTCCACTTTTCAATGAGATCAATGCTCATTCTTCTAAATTCTGGAAACTACATACAAACCTTATTTAACATTTTATCATTGGTCAAAATTCTTATCCCAGGAACAAACTACTGAACTTTCACCATACAGCTGCCTTGCATCATCCTGTTCCCTGCCCCTACTACGTTGCTGTATCCTCCCCCAGTTGAATGGCTCCCTGTACCAACAGTATTGTGGTCAATTCACTTATCCTCTTTGCAGTCTCCACTCACGTCCACATAGCTTGCAAGAACCTATTACCACTATCGGACAATTACAGGAAGCTTTGCTCCTTGAACATTATTTCTGCATGCCCCCACTCCCCGGGTCCACATTCCTGTCCCACCTGCAGTCACACCCTCCTACCCCGATCGCAGACTAAAATTGAAATACTGAAACTGAGGAGTGCAACCATTTCCAGGAGCAAAGTATCCAGATAATGTTTCCCACTGCCTGATGTTGCATAATTTCTGCAGCTTAGAGATGAGTTCATCCATTTGGATTATAAGTTCCTTAAAACTGCAAACATTGATTGCAGATGCTTTCATCTTGGATCACTTTGCTGTCCAGCAGTTCCCATAGTGTGCAACAACAAACTCAATAATATAATAAGACATTCAATAATCTATTCCACCACTTTCCTGATGACTGATGTCAGACCAACAGGCTTGAAGTTCCCTGTGTCTCTTTACTTCCGTCCTTGAACAGCAGTTCTCAGTCCCATGACAGTACAAAAGGCAGGAAAATTCCAGGCTCCACAGCCCAATCATTGAAAATGGCTGCCTGTATTTCCCATTTTGGGGGTTACATTTGCCAACCTCCAATCTCCTCAGACTGTTCCAGGTTGGAGGGAATTAGCAGTGGTTAGCACTGTTGTCTCACAATGCCAGGGAGCTGGGTTCGATTCCAGCCTCGGGTGACTGTCTGTGTGGAGTTTGCACGTCCTCCCTGCATCTGCGTGGGTTTCCTCCAGGTGCTTCAGTTTCCTCCCACAGCCCAAAGATGTGCAGGTTAGGTGAATTGGCCATGCTAAATTGCCTATTGTGTTCAGGGATATGTAGGTTAGGTACATTAGTCAGGGGAAATGTAGAGTAATAGGGTCGGGGAATGGGTCTGGGTGGGTTACTCTTTGGAGAGTCAGTGTGGACCTGTTGGGTCAAATGGCCTGTTTCCACACTGTAGGGATTCTGTGATTCAATTCTATGATTCTATGGAAGACCATGATTAGTTCAGTGACTACCTCTGTATCTATCATTTTTATGGGTTGTAGGAGGTAGACCTACAATTGTAGGAGATAGGTCCTATGTAGGCAGCATGATGGAGTAGAGTATATCATTGTGAGGATAGAAATGTAAATCCACCAGATGGTCCACAGTGGTTCTGGCAGATAGCTCAATATTACACTCTCAAGGACAATTAGGGATAAGCAACAAATGTTGTGCTGACAGCAATGCGCATCTCCCATGAAAAGATAACTATTAGTACATTACATAGTCAAAGGAAGAATAGGCATAATTCATTAAATGGTTGTTCCTCATGCCACTCTTTCTTACAATTTTAGGAAATGTAATATCAGAAATACATCAGGGCTGAGAATAAAAGTTGCAAAAATAACATGGGCAATACATTGTCAAGTAACAATGTAGAACAACACATGGAAACATTTGAAGCAGTGTTCAATTGTGTGAAGGAAAAAATACAAATCCCACTTCTAGGATGGAACAAACTAAATCATAACAGGACTCCACAGTTGACTAAATACAAAAGGGAAAAACTGGGGCTATTGAATGAGGGAAACATTGGCCCAGCTCTTTGTTTCCAGTTCAGACGTGGACAGGCAGGACAATTTCTGGTTCCATGAACTCAACCACTAAAATAGCCATCAGCACATCATTTAAATGGTCAGCTGCCTCAGTGAACTATATGTGCATGAACCACATCACACCCTCAATCACACCCAGTGAGAATAGAAAATGAGTGCAGCTTACAACATTTTTGCCATGTTGGTGGATCTCCATCATGGTGAAAATCTATGTCATTGAGTACATAGATAGCAGAGATATGCACAATAAGGGAGTGTACTAGAAATAAGAAGTTAAAACATAATTAGGAAGGCAAAGAGGAACCATGTAATTTAATGATTAAGGAATTCAAATTAAAACATTATACAGACAAATCAATGAAATAAAAGGTTTTGGGTTCTTATGGCACAGTGATAGTGTCCCTGTCTCTTCGAGGATCAGTTAGCTCTGTTGGTTGGACAGTTGGCTTATGATATAGAATGATTCCAACAGCATGGATTCAATTCCTGTACTAGGTGAGTTTACATTGAAGAATTCTCCTTCTCAACTTCTCCCCTAGCTTGAGATGTGGTGACTCAGGTGAAACCACCAATAGTCACCTCTCTCTAAAGAGGGAGTAACTTTCTGGTCTCTATCTGTATTTCCAAGCCAAGGGGCTTGGGTTCAAGTCCTACCTGCTCCAGAGGTACAAAATAACATCTCTGAACAGGCTGATTCTAAAATACCAATAAAGCGATGGCCCATGAAGGGATATATCAGATATTGTGTGAAGAACATTTGAGAAATTGGAAAAGTATTAAATAATACTATTAATAACAACTTTCGTATTTATTCAGGAATCAGAAAGATAGAACAGGTAATCGTAACACTGAATGATGAGATTGGTAATAAATACACTTTTTTTAAAAGAAGGGGAGTGATTGAATAAACTAAACAAACTCAACAGAGGATAATATCTCTGCTCAGGATGACGTGAATCCAAGTATTCTAAAGGAAATCTAGGGAAGAGTCAATAGAGTCATTACTAGTCATATTTAATAAATTATGAGAAAATAGGTATTGTGCTAGTGGATCGATGGTTAGCTTATTATAAATGCTATATTTAAGAAAGTGGACAGAAATTGTCCAGGGAATTATAGATCAGTCATCATAGCATTGCTGCTTTGAAAACTAATAGAATCTTTACTGAGAAAATAGAAGAACATCTAGAAATGAGAAATACAATATTTAATAGTCAATCTGGGTTTAAAAAGGGAAAAACATATTTGACCAACACAATCCTATCTTTTACAGAGGTAATAGAGAGGACAGACAATAATGCAGCATTTTCATTTACTGTGGATTTTCCAAAAAGCCTGTGATGAGGTCCCTCACATTAGACAATGAATGTGGTCATGAAATAACTCCAAGACAGACTGAAGAAATAAGGAATAAAGGCAAAATACTCAAAATTGCAGAAATTAGAAACTGGTTCACCACAAGTATCAACCATGGATTAAGGTTGAATAGCTGAATAGTGAAGGGACTGAATACCCTACACCTGGTCCTATGTTCTTAAGGATCAGTGTGAGAATCATTACAGTTCACAATTTACATTGATGATTTGAGCACCATAATCAAAAATGTAATTTCTAAATTTGCAGTTGACACCAAATGTGGGTGTGTGAGAATGGGAATCAGGGGGAATTGTTTCTGCTGAGTAGCACCACAACAAATTACAGGAAGACATTAATAAACTTGCAGATTGGGCAAACAATTGGAAAAAGAGGACTAAAAGAACAAATACATCTCAGTGGTCAAATGGAAGGATGAGGAGGGATCTAATTGAATCTGACAGAATACCGAGTGCCTGATTGAGTGGAGGCGCAGAAGATGTTTCCATAAGTAGGACAGGCTAGGATACAAGGATAGTCTCAGAACTTTAGAACTGAGATGAGGTGGAGTTTCTTCAGCAAAAGGGAGGTTAATTTATGGAACTGATTGCTGTAGAGGACTGTGCAGGCAGAGGTATTGTGTGTCTTTATGGTAAAAGAGATCAAAGGTCATGGAGAGAAGGCAGGAGAGTGGGGATGAGAAACATGTCAACCATGATCGAATGGTGGAACAAACTTGATAGGCTGAATGACCCAATTCTGTTAATCTATCTTATGGTTTTATGGTGTAAATACATCAATTACCAGAAGTTGCACCCTAGTTAACAAGGCTGTAAAGAAAGCAAACAAATTGCTGGTTTTATTTTTACATGGGTAGAATTGAAAAGTAGGCAAGTAGTACTAATTCTGTATGACACCGTTATTAAATCATACTTAGAGCACTGCATCCAGTTGTGATCACCATAACTTACATAGGATTTAGAGGCACTGGGTAAGACTTACAAGGATGATACTAGAAAGACACAGGTACCAATATCAGAAAAACAATAACAGGCTAGGTCACTTCTTATCAAGAAAGGTTGAAGAGTGACCTAATACAGATATTTAAAATTCTGAAAGATTTTCAGCGAACAGAAAAAAGAGTGAAGGTTTCCTCTTGTAAAGAATAGCATGACAAAAGTCCATTGAAATAAGACATCACCAAGGAATCCAATAGAGAATTCAGAACAAACTTCTTTACTCAAAGCATGGTGAGTATGTAGAACACCGGGAATGGTTGAAATGACGAGTATTGCAGGGGAAGTTAGAGAAGCACTTGAGGGAGAAGACATTGGTGGTGACAACGCCAAGTTTAAATGAGAAATGATGGGAGAATGCTAGAGTAGAAAATACCAACTAACATGTACTTCTTTGACAGAATTGCCAGTTTCTGTGCCTTATGCTTAATGTAATGGCCAAAGGAAGCTTCTGCAGAACAACAAGGGCTCCAAAGATTGCCTCATCTTCCTAAGCAAAGAGCAAATCCAATTTCTTTTCCTCATTCAACAAATATTCCCTTTTCTCTAATAACATAGTGTTTTCTTTCATTTTACTATATTTTGCTGCCAATTTTAGCCATACATTTTTAACATACGTGCAACATGACTGGACATTATGATTACAATAAATATTATTTTGATTAAATTTGCCCTGAGTTTGGTGCAGAGTTTTTCAAGACTATGAAGTATCAAGATTTATTTTAAAGTGCACACTTTTAATTTTGCAACACAGGTCACTGAGTTCAATATTTTAATTTCACCGTGCCTTACTTTGTAATCCCCTTTAGATTTTATTTCCACGAATGTCATCAAGCATACTATCACACAGATGCCATGCACTGGAATGAATAACAACTTTCAAACAAATTGAAGAAAATGAATGTTTGTCGATAATGCCAAGTCTTTGAACATAATGATCAGTCAGCTCAGTTGCAGCGTAACATTGTCAGAGTTCCTTGGATACTACATTAGGTTCAACCATCTTCAGCTGCTTCATCCGTGACCTTTCCTCCATTGTAAACTCAGAGGGGAATGTTAACTGATGAATGCACAATATTCAACTCCTCAGATACTTAATCAATCCTTGTCCAAATTCAGTGAGACCTGATCAAAATTCAGGGGATGGTAAATGGCAAGCAACATTTATACCACACAAGTGTGAGGCAATGACCTAACAAGAGTAAATCAAATCATCACTCTTGACTTTCAATGGTACAGATCTTGCACTAACAACATTTTGAGGCATACCACTGACTAGAATCTGAACTGGACCAGCAATATCAATAACATACCTACAAATGAAGGTATTTGGTTCAGAGTTCAGCATGGAACAACTAATCTTCTGACTCCACAAAGTCTTTCCACTATGTAAAAGGCACGAGTGAAGTGTGTGATAGAATACTCACCACTTCCCTGGAAGAGTGCAACTTCAACAACACTCAGAGGTTCACCACAGTCCACACCAAAGCAGTCTGCTTGATTGGCATCATATCTAACACCTTCACCATTCACTCCTATCACTAACAATGTGTGGTAGTAGCAATATGTACTGTAGTAAATTGCCAAGGCTCCTTAGGCAGCATCTTCTAAACACATAACCTCTACCATGTGGAAGGACAGCAGATGCCAAGGAACATTACCACCTGCAAGTTCCTTTCCAAACCACGCACCATCCAATTTGGAACACTGTCACTGTTCCTGCACTGGGCCTGAGAACAGGGCTTAACAGAAAGTGCAGCCAAGAGATAGCTGGCCATAAATATGGCCAAGCTATTCATAGCCTCTTGCCCGATAAGATACAAAGCCAAACTTGATTCTTCAGTGACTCGTCCACTATTAGATAATAATACTCACATCAGGAAACCGAGACGGAGATATTAGTATTACAGGACAAATAATGTTCTCCCTCTGCACCAAACTACATTCTACCAAATCCTGCCTCCTTGTTCTAGCAGCAAATACAAACTGCACTGGATGTAGATTAGGAATGCGTTGTGGTTTAAAAACACGCTGGGACAAGTACATGGACTTCACAATACAGAGAAAAAGTGACACACAACCAGGTTATTACCTGGAATGCAAGGAAGGAAAGGGGATGGAAAGAGGGGAAGAGAAAGGCGATGGGAGGTGGGGGAGCGGAAGGGGATGGGATGAGGGGAAGGGGAAGGAGGTAGGAGGAGGAGAAAGAGATGGGAGGAGGGGAAGAGGATGGGAGAGATGGAAAGGGATTGGAGGAAGCTGCTGCCTTTGGCTGGGGCTGATAACCAATATCTGAGCAGCTGAGACCACGTGGTCAGACTCTTCCTTGTTTTGCTAACCAACCACAAAATATTTCTACAGTTAGTCTCACAGAAAGCACGTGTCCACCACCCAATTCTGCAAAATTCACCATCCTTTCTTCTTTGATTAAAATGCTGACTTTAGTTTCATACCAGCTGGCACTATGAGGTGCCATTAATTTCTTCATCATTGTCGCCTAAATACTCTGTGCATTTCAAATATGCATCCAGTTACAAAAAAGGGCATTAAAATTTTAATAATGTCAAACTCATCTGGCCAAACTCTGTAGAGAATATTCTGAGTCAGCAGGGTAAATATAATGATTGATCCCTGATTTGAGTTTATTTGACCATCACCCCGTGGGCTGCTTTATGAGTTTGCAACCTACTAGAGTTTTGACATTCGCCCATTGGTGTTCATTTGTAACTTTCTGTTAATCATGGCCTTTCCTTTCCTTTCTGAAGAAGTGGCCCTCAGTCAGCCCACAGTGACAGATTTAGGAGCCATGCGGAGGTTTTAATTGGACAATAACGGAGATCACATGTAAAAATCATTACCAGTTTCAAATTGCCATTTACCCTGATATATTTGGGTTATTTTAATATTTTAATGGAAAAGTTAATGGTTAGCAAATACAACCCTGGTGCAGGATGACATTTTAATATCTTGTTAAAATATTAGCCTATTTTCTGCAAAGCAACAGGGATTTGTTTAGCATCGAGAGAAAAAAAAGAGGAGAGTGTACTTTGTACTGTAGATGAGCTTTAACGCTTTGGGCTCCAGACTTCTCACTTGGTGCTTATGAATACAGGGCCCATAGAGTCTGAAACTCGAATAGAATACAAGGAGAAATACTTCCAAGAGTCTCCAATTTAGCACAGCAATTAAATTACTTTCTGTTTGTTATGAGAGGAAGGGTTTCGTACTGATTAGAGTGGTGCTGGAAAAGCACAACAGGTCAGGCAGCATCCGAGGAGCAAGAAAATCGACATTTCAGGCAGGAGCCCTTCATCAGGAATCAGCTTTTCCAGCACCACTCTAATCTTGACTGATCTCCTGCATCTGAAAAATGTGTTGCTGGAAAAGCGCAGCAGGTCAGGCAGCATCCAAGGAGCAGGAGAATCGACGTTTCGGGCCTAAGCCCTTTTCAGGAATGCCCAAAACGTCGATTCTCCTGCTCCTTGGATGCTGCCTGACCTGCTGTGCTTTTCCAGCAATTCCAGCAACACATTTTTCAGCTCTGATCTCCAGCATCTGCAGTCCTCACTTTTTCCTAGTTGATCTCCAACATCTGCAGTCCTCACTTTCACCAAGGTTTTATGCTAGGCTACAGTTAGAAACCAATGATTTATTTTTGGGATCATTACCTTGTAAAGTGTGTTCATAGTCTACAGAAACTCCTGCCAAACTCAAAAATGATTGCAAATGGGTAAATATTGGATTGAGTTGCACATGCCGACTCAGAATACTCAATCTTTCTTTTAGATTAGATTCCCTACAGTCATGAAACATGCCATTTGGCCTAACAAGTCCACACCGACCCTCTGAAGAATAACCCACTCACACCCATTCGTCAATCCTACATTTATCCCTGACTATTGCACTTAACATTATGGGCAATTTAGCATGCCCAATTCATTTAACTGCACATTTTTGGATTATGGGAGGAAACCGGAGCACCCAGAGGAAGCCCACGCAGACATGGGGAGAACGAGACAGTCACCCAAGGCGGGAATCGAACCTGGGTCCTTGTGCTGTGAGGCAACATTGCTAACCACTTTGGGTGGTGTGTCTTCAGGAACAGGTCAGGAATGGCAAAGTGTCCACACTCTGTTCTGCCACAGTACAAAAGCTGAGTATTGGCATTCATGCCCTACACAGGAACATCATCAGGATGAAGCATTGCAGCTTCCAGAGTTTACACATTTGGGCAGAGAGGCAACAAGGAAATTTTGGCCATTGACAAATCAACTGTCACCAGAGAGAGAGTAAGCACCTAATACAAATAGCAAGTGAGCCATGTGCTTTATCAATAATAAGTCAAACACTGCACCCAGTGTCAAGATCATACATGGGAAAGTTTGATTCTATTTAAAGGTTGACTAAACTTCATTTTGCATTGGAATCACACTATAAATTCAGTACAAATGTTACCAAATTAAATTTACGTAAGAGGTAAAACACCATGTAATGTAAGAACTATTGCAAACCTTATCATTAACCTTGTATGAACAGAGAACTAACTGTACCATTGAATGTTCAGCAATATGAAAAGAATAAGCCAGAGAGCAGATCCTAACAAAGATGTAGTTACACCTATTTTCCAGAAAGGCACATCAGTACAGCAATGAAACTCTGGTAGGTTAACATTGCTGTAAGCATGTAGTGTCTTCAAATAAATTGCAAACAGTATAACTGCATCCATGAATGAATCACATATTTATATGAGATTCAATTAATTCTGACAAATATTTCTCGGATACATACAATGGTATGCAGGATAGTCCCACAAACTTGAAGCATTTTTATCCGGTCTCAAGTTGCTGACTATTTTAATCACTATAATTGAGTATTGACTGATCAAACCTGTTCAGTAGTATCTATTAACCACCACTGGAAATTACTTTCACATCGTGCAAAAATATGACCCCTGCACTTGGTTGTAGCCAGTAACAATTACTCAGCTTAATTGCAATTTTATAGACCATGCAAAATACATTTTAATAGACTGAATTTTTGAAAAAAAACTGTTTAGATTCTTTGTTTTTAGTCAGAGCAGGAGCTTGAATGTAGAAATGACTCCTTTAAAGCTGGCTGGCTTCAGGAGCTACTCGATTTTGTTTAAAGGAAACATATGGGAAGTTTGGAAACATTACAATGTTGTCAGAGAGAATACAAGAACAAATGTTTTCAACTCTCAACATTGGCTCCAGAGTTCAAATTTTCTCTCTCATGGCAATATTTCTTTATTTCACAATGATCATTTATTCGTTGAAATTTCCTCTGTTGTTCCAAAAATCTCACTCTACACACTCCCGTTCTCATTACATCCTAGCATTGTTTGAAGTCAAAATTTATTTCATTGCCTTCCTGTTTAAAGTTAAAAATCACACAACACCAGGTTATAGTCCAACAGGTTTAATTGGAAGCACACTAGCTTTCGGAGCGACGCTCCTTCATCAGGTGATTGTGGAGGGCTTGATCGTAACACAGAATTTATAGCAAAAATTTACAGTGTGATGTAACTGAAATTATACATTGAAGAATTGATTGTCTGTTAAGCCTTTCATCTGTTAGAATACAGTGATAGTTTCACTTCTTTCATGTGTAAATCACAAAACCCTTTTTTTTAAAGTTGCATTCTCGGGTTAGCTGTTAACAATGGTGATACCTGTTTAAAAATATTATTTTCCTGAATAGTGCAATTTCTTGGCTCTTTCTGTGCATCTTTTTGTTTGCAATATACAGGCTTGTAGGGCCTACCTTTATTACAGCTCAATGTGGCTAAAGTTCTCACCTATTCTCTCCAGCTTTGCGTCTGTTCTGTACGCAGTTTCATAATAAAAACATCTTTTAATGGAATCTAAGCCAGTGAGCATATAGGCACACATTTATCAGAGATATATTAAAAAGCAATAAAATTGAAAAAGTGAATTAATACTAGATGAAAAGAAATAGATTTGATCATTACACTTTCATTGCTTTCCAAATTTGTTCAGAATAAAAGGTATCACTTAAAACATTAGTTTTTCTTTTAACATTTTCACAGCATAACTAAATTAAATAAATTCCAACCCTTGACTGGAAAAAAGTCTTAAAATGGATTTTAATATATTGCTTTGATGCCATTTTGCAGAATTCTTGGCTTAGTAGAAGTATTATCTTGAGTCCTGGCACATCAAAAGGATGGCAAGGCACTCAGAAGGTTTCTCTTTTCATACGCCATTGCTCAAGCTAATACTCTTACTGAAGCACAGAATGCTGCTGCAGGCTATGCAAACATTAAAAGCCAGATACACAGTCTTCACAGTTAATGTATATTACATGTTTACAGGAATGCTACTGTCAATTAACAAGCAGGTTCTAGTTTAGGCCAGGAACAAATAACTTTCCTCAGAGCATAGTGAAGATTGGAAAATTTGAGACTTCACTGCAAGACAGAAAGTACAGCAAACAAAAATAAAAATACAAACTGTAACAATGTCAAAAAAACCTAAAGAATGATTTTTTCCATCACTCCAACTCAGTCTTTAGGCCACTATAGCACACTGGATTTAAATTCAATACATAGTGAAATCATTTGATGATCTATAATTAATCTTTTCAACAAAACATAAACTTTCCAATTTTAAGAATACTTTCACAACATCATACTTGTATGCATAATCTTTTTGTAACTATGATTCTTGATCTTATTATTTACAATCATTTAAATCCTTCTTGTTTCTCTATTTCCTACAATCATGATTACTTTAAATTTTCAACCCTTATTTCCTAAACTCTTTGTGTGGTTGTTCTTCCCAGAATCTTTAGTATGTTCAAAGCAAGTCTCATTCCCACTCTCTCCTACTCAAGCTCTTCCAACTTCAAGGATCTTGCAGCTATATCTCGAGGTTTTCAAAACCAATGGCTGTATACGAGGCTTGAGTCAGTGATAGAACTAAGTGTTGGAGTCTTGAAGTGCGATTTGTCTAACACAGATGTGATAGCGGTAGAACTATCATATCTGAGTTAGACAAGCCTCACTTCAGTAATCCAACACTTACTTCAGTGCAGTACTGACTGAATTACATGAAGGGAGCAGTAATTTCACATGACAGTAAAACCAAAGCCCCTTCCACCTGTTCAAACAGGTATTAAAATCTGTGTAGCAATTTTCTGTGGAAGAGGTTCTAATTTCCTCCCATGACTTTCATGGATCATTGATAGTACCCCAGTGAAATGTGGTGAAATCAGCAGACTTTAGGCAGACTTCAAATATATGATTTTGCAGCCAATGTTTAGAGATCAGCCCGTCTCTTAACTATCTTATGTAGACTGGGACATATGTCAGCAGCACAAGACCATAAGACATAGGAGCAGAAATAAGTCCATTCAGCTCATGAGTCTGTTCTGCCATTCAATCATGGCTGATAAGTTTCTCAACCCCATTCTCTCGCTTTTGCCCCTAATCATTGATCCCCTTTACAAACAAGAATTTATCTATCGCAGTCTTGAATATACTCAATGACTTAGCCTCCACAGCCTTCTGTGGCAGTGAATTCTACAGATTCACCACTCTCTGACTGAAAAAAATTCTACTTATCTGCATTCTAACAGCCTTTTCTCTGAGGCTGTGCCCTTGGGTCCTAGACTCTCCTACTAATGGAAACATCTTTCCAACATCCACTCAGTCCAGGCCATTTAGTGTCTTGTAAGTTTTAATTATATCCCACCTTATCCTTTTAAACTCCATCAAGTATAGACCCAGAGTCCTCTAACGTTCCTCATATGTTAAGTTGTTCATTCCTGGGACCATTCTCCTGAATATCCTCTGAATACGGTCCAGGGCCAGTACATTCTACCTGAGATATCAGGCCCAAAACTGCGCACAATACTTTAAATGTGGCCTGACCAGAGCCTGATAGATGATAGGGAAAAAGTTCAATTTGTCTATTTTTTTAAAAGGAGAAAATTAAAGGAGCATGCTAAAATAAAAGAAAACAAAGTTGTCATGCTTTCTAAAAATGAGTCTTAATTCTTTGGAAGTCTTTAAGCTGGGCTGCAGAAGAAGAGGACCAAAATGTGATAGACATAACAAGAAATTCTGTGTGTTGGCACTAGTTTGCAAATAAATAATTTAGTAAACCAATCCCTGACATGCTGACATGAAATTAATGAAGCAGGAGGTGTCTGTGAGAAAGGTTGCTTTTTGTACATTGCATGGCATAGTTCATTATTAGAACGTCCTGTAAGGAAATGAAGCCAGGCTTCAGAACATAACTGGTTATTACTGTCTCTTCATGTGTTATACTGCTTAGTTGCAAAGGTCATCTCAGAAGAAACCAATGGCCTACATCTATCTCCTTGATGACATAGGCTAAGTGAAGATAGTTTTCTATGGTAAGGATAGGTGTGCCAATACTTTGTGATGAGGTTGATGGGATTTTGGTTCCTCTGGCCCAATCAATAAAAACAGATTGTTGTGCACCTCAAATATACTTTCCTTCATGCAGAAATAATTACATAGTCTTTATTGGCATTCTTTCTTTAAATGATGATTTATAAGAGGTAGGAGCACAAGTCAGCCATTCAGCCTGCTGAGTCTTCCCCGTCACTCAAAAAGATCATGGTTGATCTGATATCCACTTTGATTCCTTTTTCCTACATCCCTTAATGTCTTTACTGGTTAAAAATCTGTCTATCTCAATGTTGAATATCCTTAATGACCCAGCCTCTATAGCCCTCCATGGTAAAGATGTTATCCTAATTAATTTTTATCTCCTCTCGACTGAATCTGCAGTGTTTCATCATTTCTAAAACAAAAATGAAATCAAACAAAACATGAAATGTCAGGATTGTTTTTGGATCAGAATGACTCCGAACACCGTGCCTGTCTATATATGTTTTTGCCATAAGGTGTCTACGGTAATACAATGAATCAAGTGGCCACTGTTGGAAATGGGCAGTTCTGATAAGCTGATACATGGGAAAGACAGGGTGTCTGCAACTGATGCCTTCTTTAGAATCAATGAGAGGCTCTAATGTATTATACTTGCTAGATTTTGTGATCAGCATGATAACAATCTTTTTCAGGCTCTCGCAGCAATAATTAAATCACAGAATTCTATATGTGATCCATATCTACCAGAGCCAGCTGTCAGAAGGGTTAAAATGTATTAATTTCCAAAAAAAGAAAAGGCATTATACATATGCCACATTTACTAATGACTAAAACAACAGATCAACAAATATGGATCTAAAGGTTTATGAGTTATTTCAATAATTGGGAACTCATTTGTATTAATCATATACTTTATCATGCATTGTTACACTCTGCAAGCAATTTGATGGCTAGTGTTGCATGTTTGTCACACAGCCCTCAGCTATAATGTACTTTACAATTCAAAATTTACAGCACTGATCACCAAACTACAGATCCCTGAGGAATACATGATGATGGCTTATTTAATTTAAACAAGATTGCGCAGCAAGTAAACTCTGAACTAACTGTAATGCAGTGCTAAACTTGCTCCAAACTGGCTTATTAACTGCTAGATTAAACAGCCACTGTAACGATCTCAGTGAAAATTGTGAAAAAGAAATTATCAGTTTTCAGATTCAGAAGGAATTGAATAGGTTCGATACAAAGGTAGAAGGCTAATGTAATGTAGCTATGTTTTAACACTACTCCACTACAAAATGAGTGCAAGGAGTTACAACAACATAATTCTCTACACAAGGAAGTGCCAAACTCAGACAATAATCCCTGCAAAGATATTCAATACATGCAGATCTCACACTTTTGCAGAAATTCAGAAATGAAATCAATTAAATAGAAACTTTCCAGTGAATTACCAGTCTTCCTACAAAGGACTGGAATCATGCAGGAAAACCATACTGAAAGGAAAATAAAATTTATTAATAAAATTAACTGAGCCCCTTTCATCTCTGACATGGTTAGCATATAATTGGCTTCGGTATAATGATGTTAATCACACATTCACAGTTGTATCTGCATTCTTACTAAATCATTGTCTCTATCCCTACAAAATATAAGAATACAAGTAGCGCAGGATATTTTTGTTGCCATTTCATTAAATATGTGATGTAAGCTTTTATCTGTAGCCCTCCCTTTCATTGAAACAAATAATTAGGAAGTAAAATATTTCTCAATAGTATTATATATGCACAGAGTCACAGAAATGTACAGCACGGAAACAGCCCTTTGGTCCAACTCGTCCATGCCAACCAGATATCCCAACCTATGGATTAGTGGTGCTGGAAGAGCACAGCAGTTCAGGCAGCATCCGAGGAGCAGCGAAATCGACGTTTCGGGCAAAAGCCCTTCTCCAGCACCACTAATCCAAAATCTGGTTTCCAGCATCTGCAGTCATTGTTTTTACCTAGATATCCTCATCTAATCTAGTCCCATTTGCCAGCACTTGGCCCATATCCCTCTAAATCCTTCCTAATCCAAATGCCTTTTAAATGCTACAATTGTACCAGCCTCCACCACTTCCTCTGGCAACTCATTCCACACACGCACTACCCTCTGTGTGAAAATATTGCCACTTAGGTCCCTTTTATATATTGCCCCTCTCACCCTAAACCTATGCCCTCTAGTTCTGGACTCCCTACCCCAGGGAAAAGACTTTCTCTATTTATCCTATCCACACCTCTCATGATTTTATAAACCTCTATTAGGTCACCCCTCAGCTGCTGATGCTTCAGGGAAAACAGCCCCAGTCAAAGGTGGCCTAGCCAATGCCCTGTACAGCCGCAACATCACTCAATTCTCTGACCATTAAGGAAAGCATACCTAACACCTTCTTCACTATCCAGTCTACCTGCAATTCAACTTTCAAGGAGCTACGAACTTGCACTCCATGGTCTCTTTGTTTAGCAACACTCCCTAAGACCTTACCATTAAGTGTATAAGTCCTGCTAAGATTTACTTTCTCAAAATGCAGCACCTAAATGAAACTCCATCTGCCACTTCTCAGCCCATTGGCCCATCTGATCCAGATCCTGTTGTAATCTGAAGTAAACTTCTTTGCTCTTCACTACACCTCCAATTTTGGTGTCATCGGCAAACTTACTAATTATACCTAATATCTAAAACTAAAACTGTAATAGCATAATCATGCTGCTCCTTTAGCAAGGTTATGGTGTCCTTGATATTTTTTCAGGAGGTCAAAAAAGACACAGACTCCGAAAAGTCTAGATTTGAAGAATTTTAGGGTCAATTTGATTACTGCTAACAGATACTGCCTTTGGAAAAGGCTTTCATTTTTTTTTTCAAACATTATACAATGAGAAGGGAGTGTCCAGTTCTCCATGCTCAGCTTTTCTCTGGCTTGATTTGGGTTTTAGCAGTCTGGCTAGTTACTGAAAGCAGTCAGGCAGCATTAAAACTGCTGGACCCAAAGAAGCAGATCCATCTGATCCTCCTCTCTCTCTGACATCTCTCCTGTAAGATGCTGTGTTTGATTTTACCTTTTGTGCCAACGGGTGTTTATGGGGATTGTTGCAAGTATTTGGAACAGCATCATTAATTTGGAATGATCTGTTGGGTTTTCAGTAGGTTAAGTTATTTGTTCTTTGTTCTCTTTATTTTGAGTTTCATTTGATAATCTTGTAAATAAATTCTGTTTTGTTTGAAGCTATGTGGTTTAACTAACAGCATCCCTCCTGGAATATCTGTGTTACACCTGCTTAAAACAACTAGCAAAGTTATGGTCTGGGCTACTTTCCTGAAATGTTTTGAGGGGATGTGGCCTGGTCCATAACTACACACACACACACACACACACACGATATTCCAGTTCTACATTTTGAAATTATGAATGGTCCATGAAGACAAAAACCCAATGTAATTCATGGAAATATTCATTTTTCACAATTTCTGGATAAACAAAATCCATTTGATCACTTAATAATTTTTTCAGCTGGGAAACTACTTAAGGGGCAGGATAAATCACAGTTAAGTCTGTTTATATTATTTGTGGAATCAAATAGTTTTATTTTCTTCACTTTGGTTTGAAGTTGAAGTCTATCTTTGCCTAGTACAGAGTAAGGAGAAAGTGAGGTCTGCAGATGCTGGAGATCAGAGCTGAAAATGTGTTGCTGGAAAAGCGCAGCAGGTCAGGCAGCATCCAGGGAACAGGAGAATCGACGTTTCGGGCATAAGCCCTTCTTCAGGCTTATGCCCGAAACGTCGATTCTCCTGTTCCCTGGATGCTGCCTGACCTGCTGCGCTTTTCCAGCAACACATTTTCAGCTAGTACAGAGTAACACATCCATATTATCCAAATAATAAAATAATGGATTAAATTCATAATTAGATTTTGTTGGCATTGTGTGAATTTATGCTTAAAAGATGATGGAGATTTAAGAGGTTAATTTTTAATTTAACCCGAGGGTTGGAAATAACTAAGATCAGGAGCCAAGTTTCAATCCCACTCTCAGGTGTTTGTGTGGAGTTTGCACATTTTCCTCATGTTTGCTTGGGTTTCCTCCAAGTGCTCTGGTTTCCTTCCAAAGGTTAGGTGGATCGGTCATGCCAAATTGTCCATAGTGTCCAGCGATGTGTAGGTTAGGTGGATTAGCCATGGGTAGTGCATGGTTACAGGGTTAGGGTAGGGCAGTAGGTCTGGTTGGAATGCTCTTTGGAGGGTCAGTATGGACTCCATAGACTGAAGGGCCTGCTTCCACACTGAAGAGATTCTATGATTTTATAACTCTAGGAAACAAGTATATAACTTTACAAAGCTTATATTCATATGAAGGGGAACAAACAAAACAAATAGGTTAGTGTTGTGTGTTCAATATTTCAGTAGAGTGCAATGTTCAATGGAGAACTTGCAAGATAAAAAGACCACAAGTTAATAAGTTATCATTAAGATAATATAATTTAATCTGACTTGGCAAATAAATCAAACTGATATAAAGGCAAATATTATGTTCTAAGGCCTTTCACAAATAAAGCTTATGGGTTTCATGATGATGAAAATGTACAAATGAATAAAAGAGGTGATCAAATAAGAAGGGACAAACCTAGGGAAATGATAGCATCAGAAACTAACCACAAGCGTCAAAAAAGAAGCCAGTTCAAGAAGAAGCAAGTTCAACAGTTGAACTGGGGTGGTACAGTGGTTAGCACCGCTGCCTCATAGTGCCAGGGACCCAGGTTCGATTCCAGCCTTGGGTGACTGTGTGGAGTTTGCACATTCTTCCTGAGTCTGTGTGGGTTTCCTCCAGGTGCTCCAGTTTCCTCCCATAGGTTAGGTGAATTGGCCATCCTATATTGTCCAAACTGGTCAGGGGTATGTAGTTTAGATGCATTAGTCAGAGTAAATGTAGGGGAATGGGTCTGGGTGGGTTACTCTTTGGAGGGTCGGTGTGGACTTGTTGAGCTGAAGGGCCTGTTTCTACACTGTAGTGATTCTAAGAAGACAATAGATTAACACTGCATTGATAGGGAGAGTAAAGGATAATAAATATTTTGAATAATTATTTCTCAAAATAGTAATTGAGTAACATACATTTTCCAAAAAGAGATAGCAAAAATTAACATTTGATAAAAATGGTACTGAATTCCAAATCAAGGTAAAATTGCTGAAAACCAATAATTCAATAAAGAGAGAGCAGTTTGACCAGAAATGAAACTGGAGCAATTTCAATTTTAAAATATTGTGACTTCAAGAGCAGGACAGAGGCTGCAAGTTCTGCAGTGAGTAACTAACTTTCTGATTCTTCAAAGCATTTTCAGCACATCCAATTTCCCGTCCAAGCCATACACCACCTTGACATGTACCAAAGCACTGTATTCATTGTGTCTTCAGAAAATCTTGGAATTCCCTCTCTAACAGCACCAAATTGATGGCAGCAATTCAAGAAGGCAGTTCACCACCACCTTCATAAGGCCAGCAAATATTGACCTAGCCAACAATGAAGAGTAATGTCCACAACCCATGTTTCCCTCACATCCACTTTGTATAAATGAGTGGAATCTATTATCAGGAGTGAAACAGCAAAATATCCAATAATAATCCAGTGAGCAGAGGGTGAAGATGATATCTTTCATGAAGAATTCTAGGTGGACCCATGCAACACAGTGTGTCCAGGCCTCCAAATGATATTTTGCTGAGTCTGATGTTGAAAGGTTATTTGTTTAATCTTTGGGGATTCAGGATAAACCCTGAGAAAGACCAAATGTTGGTCAGAGGGCAGTAATCAAAGAGTACTCATCAAAGCAGTTATGTCAGGCTGGGGGTAGGCAATGAGTAGAATCTGACAGAGACATGCTGGGACACTATTCAGCAAAATAGTTAAATTTATTGAAACATGGGAATAAGTCAAGGGAACACAGTTCAAACTCATAAGAAGTACTCAGTGATTAGTACTGCAAAGGTCTTCATGCAGAGAATGAAATACACTTTGGAGATCATTATCAACTAGTGGAGACACCAATACTACATTAAAGAAAGAATTGGATATTGCAATGTTGGAGGAAGGTAGCTTGCTTTTGCACAGATACTATGGATTGAATGATTTTCCTTATTTGTATTGATCTTCAGACCTTGGAAAACCAACTGCTTTAAGGTTGCTTACATCCTTAAACTAACAATGGTATGGTTCCTATTATATCTATTCATTTTTAGGAAAAAAATTAGTACAAGGTGTTAGGAGCAACATAGTATGGTAAAACTCAAGGGTAAATTACATTATATGTTCTAGTGGATAAACCGTGACATTCCTCACATTCATAATAGTTGTTCCATTAATCATAATATTTGTTTCCTCAGAACAGTTTCAAAATTACTATCCACAACTTGTATTAAAGCAGTTCTGTCTGGATGTAATTTCTATCAATGCCTAATAGCATTAATTTCGAAACCCACATCTCTCATGAAAATGCCCTTTCGTAATGCAGTGACAACCTCCTAGCAATAGAGGCAGTGTATGTGCACCATCATCCAGATGGCATCATGGTGGATCATGTTTAAATTATTACTATGAATTTATAATAGGTATATAAAAATAAAGGACAGAATTTGTAACTTTAAAAAGGGAGTGGAAAGATTCATTTCCCTTTTGAAAAAGTTATACAAAATTAGCTTTAAAATGCTCTAAACCCATAATTTTGAGCACTTCACTTATTATTAGCACACTGTGACTATTAGATATTCTGTTTGCTTAAGGGAATAAGTGACTCTTCTATTTGTCAGGGAATGTTGTCTGAGTCTAGGGGCCCACTACATTCTAATTTACTGTAATGAATTATGGAGCTTAGTTTTGCTTCTTTGTCAATCCATCAGCAGAGAAAGGAAATGAAATGAACAAGAAGGGAAAAAAAATGAGTAATTTATATTATTATTCTCGAAGGAGTTACAAAATTTGTAATCCTCTTTCTTCAAGAAAGAAAAAGCAGGTTAAATGTACTGGTTTGGCATATCAGTAGGGTTTCTAAGAACAAAGAAAGAAATTAGTGAATTAGGCAAATAAAGTGGTTCTTAAGCTGTTGAAAATGTGGGAACATAATGTTTTCGAAGATAAAAATGAATAAAGATTTAAAGTTAAATTCTGGAATTCTTTTTAATTTATTGGTGGCTGTGGGAGGTAAGGGAAATCTTTCTTGAAGAAAATTAGAAATACTTGCATTGAAATTTGTTTTTCATGACAGCCAGACATATCAAAACATTTTATAGCCCATGGAACTTTTAAAAATGATAGTGACTCTTCTAATGTGGCAGCCAAGTTGCACCCAAAAAACAATGTGACACTGTTAATGTGACATCGACTGAGGGATAAATATTGGGCTGGATGCCATGAATTAATTCCCCTGTTGTTCTTCAAAATAGTGCTTTGTGACCAGAGCAGGCAGCTTGGGGCTGCATTAACACTTATCCGAAAATAGGATGTCTGTATTCCACTAGACTAGTCAGCCTGGAATAGAACTTCAAATCAGAGCTGAGTGGTACCAACCAGGCCACAGCTCATACTCAGATGTAAACAAATGCCCAAATCAAAATTGAACAAAAAGGCAATTCCATCCATTCCTGTTAATTTAGTGGATTAACTACTCGACTACGATGGTATAACATTGGGATTTAATAAGAAACAAAAACAAAACTCTGTGGAGAGTTCTGAAGAAGGGTCTTAGGACCCAAAATGTTCATTCTGCTTTCTCTCCACAGATGCTGAGTTTCTCCAGCTATTTCTGTTTCTGTTACAGACGTCCAGCAACCCTGGTTCCTTTTTTTTTGTCTGGAATTTAAGAAGAATGCATTAAGCTCTTATATGATTTCCTTTAACCATCATAATAGCAAGTCTGAATAATTTGTGCTGTTTTTGTATTGAAATGAGCTTTGATAATCAAGTTCCACCAATGGTGTCATATGATTCAAACATAGTTTATACATTCCATTATGTGACTTTGTTATAGCTGATTACAACTTCATTAAGGAAGAGTGTTACAAGAGGCTTGCTAATTATGTCAACTTGTGAGGGGAATACTTTCAAAGCTTCATTTAGGTTTCTTTATGAAAAAAACTGCAGTTTTCTCAGACTGAATCATTCTCCTCAGAAAAGAAAGCAGGGCATTAAGATTAAGAATGAGACATTATCTCCTTAATTATATATTCTGTACTAAAGAGGACAAGGTTACAAAGTTAATCATAAATATGGCCAATGCAATTCCCTTAAAGAACATTAATGCCTCTTTTATCCAATGAAGTGTTATTGTCCTAGCTACAAATTACAGTGGATTTATGAAAGTCATAGTAAATCTATGTGAGATAAATTAATCTGTATTGACTATGCTGTGCAGGTCAGTCTGGGAGATTGGAGATCATCAGTGAAAAATATGAAAATACACAGCATATTACCATACTAAATCTCCCGATAAGAATTTTCAATAAAATAGATGCGTTATTGCATTACAGCGGGAGACGCTCTCGCTTGCTGACCTAGATAGGTTCAGATTCAAGCTGTAATGTGTTTAAACCATGGCTTATTACAAATGTTAATGCTATTGCTAAAACTTGTAATTTGAAATAGCCAAAGATAAGAAATAGTCATTAAAAAATTTAAATTTAGGTAAAACCTTATTATCAATAATTCACGGACATTGTCAATGTAGTTCTTCATATCAGAGGTTTCAGTTTATTTTGGTCTGAACTCTTTCACTAACTTAGTGACACTTCAGGCAAAACCAAGAGAGAAAAAAAGAATAATGAGGTTCCACTACAGAAGCTTTAATTGTTATATTAAGTCCCTTAACACAGATTAAAAATCCTATAGGATTCATTTTTCATCCATGGAGGAAGCTGCCAAAACCAAAAATGACTTCAGTCTGACAGTATTTATGATATTTTACATGAGAAATATTTGGTAGATTTGATTCATTGTGAGATGGGAACTTGTCCAAGACAATTTGAAATTCTGTTCAGCTTTTACTTCTCAATAGCAACTAAGAATTACTACTAGATTTCTAACTCATTCCGAGAAAACTCAATTCCTTTCGAGAGGAAGTGGGGGAGGGGTGTGGCGAGAGGCCACAGGAAGCTTCCATCCTATTAGGTTTTTAATTCATGTTTTAGGAAATTGGGAGGAGATTAGATTGGGCTGCCAATTCACCCATTTTATGCTAATGGCCACTGTAAATTTACACATTTGAGTATCTAATCTTATCATCAACAAAGGCAATTTTTTATTAGATTAGATTACCAACATTATGGAAACAGGCCCTTTGATCCAACAAGTCCACACCGACCTGCCCCCCCAGCCTATATTTACCCCTGACTAATGCACCTATCACTATGGGCAATATAGCATGGCCAACTCATCTGATCTGCACATTGCTGGATTGTGAGAGGAAACCAGAGCACCCAGAGGAAACCTGCACAGAAACAGGGAGAGAATGTGCAAACTCCACACAGACAGTTGCCCGAGGCAGGAATCGAGCCTGGGCCCCTGGCACTGTGAGGCAGCAGTGCTAACCACTGAGCCACCATGCCATGATGGCTACCTGAAGAAATCTAGCCTCATGAAGTTGAGTTGCAGATCACACATGGTTTAGTTGAATAGTAAAACAGGTTTGAGGAGTTATATGGCTAACTCGTGTTCCTATTTTCCCGAGAGAGAGAGAGAGAGAGAGAGAGATGGACATTCCTGCAGGTTCAGAAGGTTGTGGACAGTGATCACTCATTTTACATTTATTCCTCAAAGAATTTCTGGAACAAATGTTAGTGGAGTGCTGGTGATGCCTTGATAAATGATCCAAGAATATCATCATTTTATAATGATAAAAGTTATCTTCAAACCTTCAGCAACAAGTGAACAGTTGAAGGTGAAAATATATCTTGAAGCAGGCACTTAAAAAGCTCAACAGTAACTTTTTACTTCCAATCAGGTGATCAGTGTTAGGGGGTTGATATTTGTTCTAACACTATTTCCAAAATGTAATGTAAGCAACAAACAGCTCTTTAATTATCCATCTAAAGGCCTTTTGAAGTACAAGTTTGTATTTCTATATCATGGATCATCTTGTGGCAAATATTTGTCAACCAATTGCAACACTTAAAAGCCATTTGGACAGATTTAGATAAATAGGAAAGGTTTAGATGGATGTGAGCCAAATGCATGCCAATGGGACTAGTTCAATTTAGGATATCTAATTGGCATGGAATCCTTTTCCATACTGTATGACTCTATGACACTAAACCGATATTGGCATCAAGACTCTATCTAAATAGCCATCTCATGACCTCTTTATACCATTGCAACGAGCCAGGGTCATCCCAGCCACCCCAGTCACCCTGTCATTTTTAAAAATATCAACTGATGACATGTAAGAGTTTTGAATGTTTGAATGAGATCACCTATCATTCTTCTAAACTCCATATATCTAAGCTTGGTCTATTTAATATTTCTGCATAGGATACCCCCTTCATCTAGCAATTAGTCTGTTGAACATTCATTGTACTCCCTTTATGAGAAGTATATCTTTTCTTAGATGAAAAGACCAGAACATAGTACTCCAAGTGGCCTCATTCAGGCTTTATCAAATTGCAGGAAGACATCTTTACACCTATGCAAAAGTCCTCTTGTAATAAAGGCCAACATACCATTTGTCTTCATAATTATTTGTTGTACCTACATATTAAATTTCAGTGACTCATGAACAAGGACACCCAAGTCCCTTTGAAGCTCAACAATTCCCCACCTCTCACCACTAAAGAAATACAATGCATTTCGGTTTTTTCCTCCCAAACATTACATTTCTCTACTTTATATTCCATTTGCCAATTTTTCCTCGACTAACTGTGCTTTTCCAAATCCCCACAAAGCATCTTTGTTTCATTGACACAACTCCCACTCACACATAATTGTCTATCATCTGCAAACCTGCAAATGTTGACCTAAATATTCCAATGGATAGAGAGTCATTAGAGTAGGTCACATGGTCTGGTGGCTCGGATTGTCCATCAGAATCATGTAGAATCTCTGACCCAACAGACACTGTGGGAATTGTCTGGAAAATTGAATTTTCTGATGGCCAATTTCCATGCTCCCAGACCCTATGAAAAAGGCCATTAAAGATTAAGAATTCAGAGAGTTCCAGCTCACTTAATTTGATTAGTTAACCATGAAAGGTCAGAGGATTAAAAAGCTTCACTAACACCTCAGTAACTATTAAACTGACTCCACCAAGTCACCACAGACCCTCTCAATGATACTCCCTTGACACCTGACACTTACTGGACCTGTAACAACCATCAGCACCTCCCAATCAGACTTCACACACCTCACAATGTGACCTAATTCAACTCACCCCATGACAACACACTGCCAGACATGATACCATTTTACACATTGGCTAACCAGTCTTCTCTGGAACTAACATTCAATCCTTCCTGGGACCCTTAATCCTGACTGAACATGAACCTGATATTATCCCTTCACCAAACTCAACATCTTCTGGAACAAAAACTGGAAAAGCTCAGCAGGTCCGGCAGTACCGGCAGTAACTGTGAATAGAAATCAGAGATAGCATTTTGGGTCCGGTAACCCTTTCTCAGAACTGGCTTGAGTTGACTCTCTACCCTCTGCAGGCACCCTGCCTCTATTCCTGATGAAGGCCTTTTGCCCGAAACGTCGATTTTCCTGCTCCTCGGATGCTGCCTGACCTGCTGTGCTTTTCCAGCACCACTCTAGTCTAGACTCTGATTTCCAGCATCTGCAGTCCTTGTTTTTACCTACTCTACCCTCCAGGCCTAACCACTAACCACTGACCACTGTACCAACCCTCCCCAATACCCAAGCTCTCCCCATCATCCTGACCCTCATAGATCTGGATCAACACCTGATTCCCATACCCCTCCCCCACCACTGGTCTGCCAGCTGCTGAAACCATATTGCCCTCCCCATTGTCAGACGTGGCACATAGCTCACATCACTGGACCAAAATTCCACTGACCTGAACTGGCATTCATCTCAGCCCTGCTGTACCAACACCCCCTTTCCGACCAATGGTCATCACATATCCCTACCACCATTGTGCATAACACCTGCTCCACAGTTCCCGACTTACCCAAAGTACTCGTTCACTTAAATGGTACCCAGACATTTGACCCAGCTGGCACCGTATCCTCCTGGCATGCTCCTGATAACATGCAACTGGCATCATTCCCACAAAAAGCGTACTGACGTTACTCACCTGTCACTTTAACCATTCAACCATCTGCCACCCTAACCTCTCAATTACCGCATGTCCTTACCCTTTCACAGGAGCTGTCACATTGGCTGCGTATGATGATCATGTCATAGACATGACATACTGACCACTGGAAAAGGGAGCATGGTTTCTACAAAGATTTTCTTCATTGCTGCTTTTCATAGCCTGCTGCCCTAAGAATGGCCTGTATATCCCTATTTCCTGTTTTCTGTCTGTTAATCAGTTTTCAATCCATGATAGTACATTCCCACATTCTCTAAATTTCTTTACCAACCTCTTATCTGGGAGCTTATTGACCTTTTCCCTAAAATTCAAATACACTATATCCACCAGTTCCCCCCTTATCTAATCTGTTGGTTACATTCTTAAAAAGCTCTGACAGGTTTGTCACACATGTTTTCTCTTTCATAAATTAATATTAACTGACCAATTTTACCATTATCTTCTAAGTTTCCTGTTATAGCTGCTTTATTACAGATCATAGTATTTTCCTTATTACTGATGTGTGGATCTTACATCTGTAGTTCCCCATCTTTCTTCTCCTTCCGTTCTTAAATGGCATTACATTTGCTAGTTCTGATCTTCTGCGACCATCCCACAAAACAAAAATATTGTAAAAGCTGACCATAAATGCATCTATTATCTCAACACTCACCTCTTCCAGCACTCTGGTATGTGGATCATCAGGTCCAGAGGATTTATCTTGTCTAAGCTCTATTAATTTCTTGGCATACTTTTTGATTGATATTAATATTTACTCATTTATACTAGTCTCCAGGTTTTCCACTGTTGCTGTAAGATTGCTTTTGTATTCTCCTCCATGAAGGTGGGTATAATGCATTTGCTTAGTTTCTTTGCCATTTCCTTATACTACATGATAAATGTGCCTGACTTTGCTTATAATGGACCTAGATTCATTTTTCTGTTAATACTTTGCTTTTTGTATTCCACAGAAAAGAGTTTCCTTTGTTTAGATATAAGACCCCGGTTTCTGATTCAAGAACACCATTTGCAAAATTGCAAAAATAAAAGCAAGATACTGTGGATGTCAGAAATCTGAAACATACTCATAAAAAGCCGAAGAAACTCAGTAGCTCTGACAGCATCACTGGTGACAGAAATTGAGTTAAAGTTTTGAATCCAATATGATGCTTTTTCTGGACGTTTTTACGAGCTTTTTGTATCAGCTACAACTACTCTCAAAAACCTTGTTTAGCCCTCTTTAAGCTTGTTAGAAACTTAACTTTTTAAGCAAGAAAGTACCTTCTTTAAACAATAATTTTTAGTTTGTTTCTAAATGTAATAAAAAATTAGATTATTGAGAGAGAGAGATTAACTCTTAAGTTCTCCTAATTCATCCAACTCCTTGCAGACTGATTTACTATTTAATTTTCTTGTCATTTTATATAGGTCAGCAGAATAGGTAAAAATTTCCAGTTCCTCAGCGTTCAATAGAATAAAGTAAAAGTTCCTAGTCATTGGTGTGAATGTGCAGCTTTATTCTGCTGTTGTCACTACAGGTAAATCAAAGGAGAACTTTAAAGTGACTTGGGGAATCCCAAAAGAATCCAGAAATCCCATTAATGGACTTACAGGGAATTACTTCAGCCAGGAAATCTACTTGTTAATAATGTGCCTTTTCCCTTCGTAACACAGCATGAACTTATGCTTCATTGCACAAAAGTCTCAGCTTTGCACACATGTGCCAGTACTCAGGGGTTCATGTGAATATGCATTCATTTTAAAGCTGCGATGCACAGCGGATTCAGAGTTCATTAACCTTTGTGTTCCAACAGTTTGAATATTTATTGGAAATCGCTACGGTACAATATATATGCACTCTTGCAAGATCAAGGAAGCTATGATCACCAATATGTTTTGCATTTTCTAAAAGCAATAAGCAAAAATGAAACATTCCTTTGGGAAAAAGGTGAGACAGACAAGTTGATTTCCATAACTTTAAAGGTAGATGTAACTTTACTGCATCTCCCATAATGGAGTTGTTCACAAAATGTCTGTAGAATTGCAACCATGCTATGTGCATAGTAGCTTGTTTTAAATTTATTCTTGGGATGCAGCCATCACTGACTAGACTAGCATTTATTGTCCATCCCTAATTGTACAAAGAGTCAACCACATTGCTCCTGGTCTGGAGTTATAATAAGCCAGATCAGGTAAAAAAGGCCATTTCTTTACTTAAAGAACATTAGAACCTGATGTTTTTGTTTTCCTCCAATAATTGACAATGGTTTCATTAGACTCTTAACTCCAGGTTTTTACTGAATTTAATACCCACCATATGCCATGGCAGGATTAAAACCCAGGTTCCCAGAACATTACCTAGGTCTCTGAGTTAATTGTCTAGTGATAACACCATCACAGAGCAGCACAGTGGCTCAGTGGTTAGCACTGCTGCCTCATAGCACCAGGGACTCAGGTTTGATTCCATCCTCAGGTAGTCGTCTGTGTGGAGTTTACACATTCTCTCCATGTCTGTGTGGGTTCTCTCCCGCAGTCCGAAGATGTGCAAGTTAAGTGGATTGGCCATGCTAAATTGCCCATAGTGTCCAGGGATGTGCAGGCTAGTTGGAGTAGCAGGGATAGGATTGGGTGGGTCTAGGTGGGATGCTCTTTGGAGGGTTGGTATGGACTCGATGGGCCAAATAGCTGGCTTCCATACTTTCGGGATTCTTCGACGACTTTAAGAATAGTACTTCCCTTATACATCATAGTTTGAGAAGCCAAAAACAGTATGTTGTCCGGATAATGCCCATGCAGATAATGCCCATGCATTCTGCCTACCCATTATCCCACCACGTACAGAACCACGAGTCATTGACAAGTCTGAAATGATTCTGAAACTGACAGTATGAATAGAGGCTTTGGCAGAGGCTTTAGCCATCCAAAATTCGTCAAGAAATTATCTGGCAACCATATCCACAAAATAGACTGAATTGACAGCTTCATTATGAATGCTTGGTTGAACTCCTGGAATGGATAATGTATTTAGATCTCAGCAAGTACTATTTATTCAACTCTAGAGGAGACGAAAAACGTTCCTTGATATTTATCTTCAACCTGCTATTTCTCTGAAGAATTTTTTCACTGCTTGTGTATTTTACACAAGATTACAAGGTCTGAAGTTGATAAATAGTTTTGACATTAATACTGTGAATCAATGTGATTAATTGACACTTTTATGAAACTCTAAGAGGGCCAATGTATTTCAACAAGACAAATGAAAGTCTTTTTTGTTACCTCAAACAGGGTCCTGCATGATTCACAATTCCTCTGTCGGTTGTGCCCATGTACAGAAGGATCTCAATACATTGAAGTAGAGGCTAGGCAAACTTAGTGTGGATTAAGAATTGCATCTGCTATCCTCATGAGGTTGTAGAATCTGGTACCACCAATAATGGTTTAAAATCATAATTGACAGGGAGAACTGACGAATGTATGATGTTGATATGGTTGGTTCAGAAAGCATGCAAGGAGGCACAAGTGTAGTATTATTTTCAGCAAGACTGGTTGGAACAACTGCCCCTTTCTCTGTTGTAAATTAATCGAATAGTATCTATGGATGTATCGGAGTGTCAGCTCAAATGACACACAACGTTTTGGAGAATTAATGGATCGATTGTAGAGCCCGAACTGATCTTATCATTGAATAGAATATGTAGTTCTGAAAATACAGTGAGATGTGAATAAGTTGCCATAATCTGGCACCATTTTAATGACAGTAATTATCAGGAGAAATCATTGAGTTAAAGTTAGGACAAATTTCATCTTTTGTTTCCTCCATGACTCTTGTGTTTCTGCAGCAGCTACTGGAAACCACCGCGGAGGCCATCCCTGAGGCTGCCAAAGCAAGGATTTCCAGAGTGGACCCACCACACTGCCACTGCCGAAGCTTACATTGCAGCCACTGCAGTGCTGCTATAGTGAGGAGGGGCAAACCGGACCCACCATGTCAGCAACTCTGAACGCATCTTCAGTCACCACCCGAAGCCACTGCATTGCCACCATAGTGACGGGGAACCATTATAGCCACCACTGAAACCGCTGTACTACTGCCTGGAGGAACAGACCAGACCCACCGACAATGAAGCCTTTGATAATGTGGTTGCGACCGCCATGGCCACGAGGAATGACCATCTAGATCCAACACACTGCCACCCTTGCAGCAGGCCCTCGCCACCACCTTCCTCTACCACAGCCGTAGAAAAGGAGAAAAAGGGGAATTTTGATACAAATGAGAAATTAAGAAACAAAACAATAAAGAACAAAGAATAATGCAGCCAGCCATGTGAGTGGGAGCATACAGGCACAAAGCGTGAACACTTCCTACCCTGCCACCACTGCCATTTTGAAGCGAAGATCTAGAAACTTAGTGCAGATTCCGAATTTGTATCTGCTATCCTTTTGGTATTATAGAATCTGGTAGCACAACAATGGTTTAAAATCACATTTGACAAGACTTTTAGCCAGAAAGCAAACAATCAGTCTTTTATTTTTTCATTTGTTCACAGAGTATGAGCGTTGCTGGAAAGGTTGCTATTTATTGTCTTCCCTAACTGCCCTTGAGAGTATAAAAGTGAGCTGCATTCTTAAACCATTGTGAAGGTAAATCATCATTAACAACGGATACGTGAGATTGCAATTATGTGATCGTTGCTGGTGATTCCAAGTCTTGGATTGGAAACCCAAATGATTGACAAAAGCAAGCAGATTGTAGCAAGCACTTGTTTCAAAACACAAATTTAGATTAACAAAATTAAAAATTGGTTTCAAGTAGGTCAGGAAGACCACTCAGAATTACTGTTAAAGAAACAATCTATTTTCTGCAGTAGCAGCCCATCTCAAACAGTTTCATGCACTCTGCTATAAAATGACTATCAGTAAAATTGGCCATTGCAAAGTTTCATGGGATTTGAAAATAACAGTGATTTGTCCCATCACTGTTCCAGACCCTGAAACAATACTCATCCCCCGTGACATCACATCTGGCTCTTTGATGTTATGGCTGCTACTAAACAAATGCCACAAGGCCAATTTTCAACTGTGCGCAAGTTGTAAATAGCCTTTTGGCATCATAGCATTTTGAAAACCAAGTCCCAGATTCACAAATGGATCATTTAAGCCATAAAACTCATGGCTATAATCTAATGTGGTTTTTTTTGTCAAAGACTTGATGTAAATGTGGTAAATTATTACTCGCAGACGTGCTTAAACTGAGGAGTTAGTGTACAGAACTGATGCTCAAGTGATCTCTTTGTCACATTAATTAAAAGTGGTGATGGCAGTGAAATGTTCCAAAAGGGAGAACTGACTTCAGACTTGCGTTCATAATGTTACCTTTCAATGAAGACTTTTCTGATTACTATTGTCCCTGAATAAACTGAAGACCACAGCGTTGCCTAGTAACCGACCACAAACTTGCCTGGTGAAGTGACAAAACCAAAGCATGATGTGTGTCTTTTCTTTGAACCACTGTGGACTATGCACACTCATGTCACTCTAATCTAATTTGTGGTTTTGCAAAATGTGCACAAGCATAAAGAAACTATTCACCTTCCTCATCTATTATGAAAGACGCTGATTAAATCCAGAGCCAAGAGGGCCTGTCCTAGCTTAATAAGTATGTTTAACCCCTCTGAATACTTGTGCCCTTTGACTCATCTTTTCCTGTTAAAATTCCTTGCAAACTTATCACACCAGCATTGCACAACAAGGCTGTATTAAAGGGAACCTCATCGACTGTTTCATTTGTGGACAAAAATTATTGATAAAACCGCAGGCTGATTTGAAGAAATAGATGGGCTTACATGCATGAATTATAAAATGAGATTATTTGTTTGGTATTGATTGAATATAATAGCTGTTGTCTGGCATAGTGTGATAATGATGGCCTGATATAATTTTCTTTCAAACAGGTCACCTAAAAAAAATCTCAGGCTTCCGACTAGTTCAATAGATCAAAAACAGATATTCGTCACAGAAAAAGTCATCAACCAAATTAAAGCACACAATTATTTTAAAATAGGAACTTCAAAGTTAAGAATCATTACATAAAATACTGCAAGAAGAATCAGAAGTATACCTTCTGATACACCTTGGCAAACAAGGTCCAGAGATTTAACTGCATACAATTGTGGTATTCCCTCATGACACCACACGTAAATATTGTAAATCTTTTGAGTGCACTATATTACTGCATAGGACAAGTATCATCCTTTGTGACATGTATAAACTGCTTGGACATCTGTTTTCACAAGACCTACAAATCAGCAAGAATGCCTAACACAATAAGTAGGCTCAGATAGTAACGTTAGATCTGTTTACAATGTGATTGAGAGGGATGAAACTTCGACACAAAGGGTCGAAAAATAATTTGAAGAACCTTCAACAAAAGAGGGATGAATGGAGACAGCCAATTTTTTTTTTCCTCTGGTGCTGTAGAAAAGCTTGCTAGTGAGGGACAGCAAATGGAAGCTAGCATTAACAAGATTACTGTCCGTTACATATGTGGCAAAAGTGTGGATGTATCTTTCAACACATTTAGGGCATGGAGGAAAAAGATTCATTCAGTTGTGTGATGTGCCTTTTTGGTAGGATACTAATATTACACAGAAGCTTTCCCAGCTGACATTTGAAGGAACTTACCCAGTTGCAATGATTCATAAAAGAGCTGCAGAAAACAAAATTTTTAAAAGTTTAAACTATCTTTATTGGAAAATGTGATCAGACTTCATTTACACTCGCCATATTGCATTATGGTGGCATTGCTCCAAAGGCACCAATGCAATTTCCATTGGTCCTCATACTTAATTGTAATCTATGTGACCAATCAACACAAACAAATTATATCTTCACATTCTATACTTAAAAAGAAGGTGCCAGGTTAAAATGAAATTTCTGTGTGTCATGCAAGAACACATCAAGAAAGTAGATACTATGGATGTAATAAAAATCGGATCATAGGATGTGTAGCATATTACTCTAAACATGAGGTGCCGCTATCCCCATCGTTGATCTTATGCATAGACTATTGCTTTTGTAAGACTAGTTAGAATTTTTTTAATATTATGGAAGTGCTCCACTTTGCTATCCTATGTCAGACCTCAATGTGATGCCCTTAGGGGGATCTGTGTTAGTACAGTTGGAGATGAGATGGAAATTAGGTTTCTCAAAGGCAGATGATTCTGCATGCAGCCTCATCTACATTCTTTTTTTCCCAGCTAATTCATACAATATTCTGACCGGTGTTTTATTAATCTGACAATTAGACTCTCACACAGCCTTCTGATATACAATTTGCCAGAGACTAGTCTAATTATTATCAGGCACCTGACTGACAGCTAATAGTGCAAGTTGTTTTAGTGCCTTCAATTACATTTACCCTGGCACCTCAAGTACTCTGATAGACTTGAACCAACAAACATCAGTGTGTTCAAAATAAGAATGCCAAGAAAGGTACCAACTTGTCAAAATCCATCAGATTCTTTGCTGTTTAGGAATTGTCTGGAGATATTCATAACTGTCTCAGGAAAGTACTTCTTATTTTAGGCATATTAAACTAGGACATATTATAGAAAACAGAAGTATATAATACAGAAGAAGGTACGTTAAACTGATACTGAACAAGCTGTTGGAGCTGTGGTCTGACAAATCCCTGGGTTGCTAAAGAGGACCAGTGAACTTTATCTACAAAAGGTATTTTATAGGCTCCTACAACGAAGATCACTGTGGAAAATAAAAGCTTATGGTGTAGAGGGTAGCATTTTCATGTAGATTAATGTTTGGCTAGCTATCAGGAAACAGAGAATAGGCATAAAAGGATCATTTTCTAGTTTGTAAAATGCATTAAGTAATGTGCCACACTTTTACAATTTATTCTAATTTGACTTGGATGTACAGATCAAAGTTAGGGTTATGAAATTTGCTGATGAAATAAAGATAGGAAAGTAAATTGTGAAGAGGACAAAAACGAGGCCACAAAGGGATAAAGAGAGGCCATGAGTGCACAGGATCTGGCAAATGGATTATAGCTTGGGAAAATGTGAATTTTGGCAAGACAATTGAAAAGTAACATTTATCTAAATGGTGACAGGTTTCAGAGCTAGGAAATGCAGAGGGATCTGGATGTTTGAGTGCAAAAGGTTAGTATGCAGTAAGTAATCAGGAAAGTCAACAGAACTTTTGTTAACAACAACAAAAACTGAAATTGCTGGAAAAACTCAGAAGGTCTGGTAGCATCTGTGGAAAGAGATCAAAGTTAATGTTTCAGGTCCAGTGACCCTTCTTCAGAACCCAGGATAGAATTTTTATGTTTGTTATGAGAGGAACTGAATATAAAAGAAAGGAGGTTAAGTTTCAGTTATACATGGTAATGTTAAGAACACATCTAGAGTACTGTGCATGGCATTAATCTCCTTATTTAAGAAAGGATCTAAATGTATAGAAAGTAGTTTAAAGATGTGGAATAGGTAGGCTGCCTTATCAGAAAAGGTTAGCAGGTGAGGCTAATTTTAGAAACCATACCTTTGGTCCCTTCATCTATGTTGTTCAAATTGATTACAGAAAGTTGAGATCCCCCATTGATCCCTTGGCACACTACTCATTACATCTTACCAATCAAATAGCTACTGTTAGTTTCCTGTTAGTTGGCTCAACTTCTTTGCATACCAAGAAATCAAATAGTTATCATCAGAAAGATAATGAGGTAAAATAGTCTGTAACAAAATAAAAACCAAAGTTATTCTTCAGGGGAAATCCAAGTGACCCAAGCCTTACATTTTGGCAAGCTCATATTTATGCCAGTGGTTCTCATGAATTTCAAGTTAGACAGCAGGGAGACTGTCTTTACATTATCACATAGTGAGCCATGGATAAGGAAACACAATTTATTACAAAATCATGTGATTACATGAGCTAAGAGAAGTAGCACTTAAAGATTACGGCTGTGTTATAGCCTATGCCCTGCTAGCTAGAGCACCACACACACCTCTGCAAAATCAGATCAACTAGTGTGGGTTAGGAGTAAGAAATTAGTACAGTGTGTATGGTCAAAATAGTCTATCTTTGTCTGATGATCCAATTTAATCAAATTATTTGTTTTGTCTATTGACATCTCTTGAACTGTCAAATCATAAACCAGGGATTCTCTCAGTCAATAGCATTAACATTGTGGGAAATTTGTATAAGGTTTATCTTTAGCACCAAAGACCCTACTGCCTTGTTTGGATGATTTCATTGTCAGAAAGGAATCCTTTGAAAAGGATCAGTTCACAAGTGTGTATAAAAGCAGCAGCAGCTTCATAAAACACTGGGTTCTAATGATGTCATAGCAGTTAATTGTGCATGTATATGAAAGTGTCAATTGTTGTTTTGGCTACAATGTTGGTGGCTCTGCACATTCGCAATGGATCAAAGTGGCCATATTAATGCCTTTCCAGTAATATCCACATGTCATTAATAAATTGTAAAAAAGTCCTAGTGGGAAATTAAGTCCTGAAACCTCTGCCCTCGAGGTGGAAGTGTGGTCAAGCCAAAATGACATTAACTTAATATCATGCAAATGCAGAAATGGTGTATTTTATCACAACATATCTATGGAGGTAAGGTGCAAGACTGCAGGAAGGATGGCCTTATTGCAAACTGACATTACGGCTCAGAAGACTATTCAGGGTGGGAGAAAGTGAAATAGAAACATCATTCTAATTGGGGACCCTGTAATTAAGAGAATAGATAGCATCCTCTTCAGACAAGAAGAATAACCCGAAAGGGTATATTGGTTACCCAGTGCCAAGGCAGAGATATATCAAAGTAAAACAAAGAACTCTGGACCCTGGAAATGTGAACAAAAACAGAAGTTGCTGGACAGCAAGTTTGACAGCATCTGTGGACTGAAAGCAGACTTAACCTTTCAGGCCCAGTTACCTTTCTTCAAAGCTGGGATACATTATGGCAACTGAAAGGATTTTAGAAGGGAATGGATAAATCTAGTTGTTGTCATCTATGTTTGAACAGACAACAGCACAAGGATATGGGTGGGGGACCTTCTGAGAAAGTATCAGGCTCTAAACTCTTTAAAAAAAAGGACATAGAGATTAATAAAAATAAACTCTTGATTATTATGTGAGCTATGTGCAAATTGGTATAGATGCAGACATAACAAGAGAATAAACACATTGCGAAAGGTCTGATTTGGCCAAAAGGGTTCATTTTTATGGGACACTGGTACCAGTTCAGAGAGAGACAGGAGATGTACTAACCACATCTTGCTGCATCTTGTTTACTTTTCTCAAATAGTGTGGAGAAATTCTCATTAGGCAGTGACAAGTTCCCAACTGGCGCTGTTCATTGCTTGTTAACCAATTTGTTAATAGCCCAACTTGCCATGGTTTGTGATCTTACGAAGCTCGCCATACAAACCAGCCATCAGAGAAACTCAACATGGAAACCAAGGAGACTTCTTGGCGGGTTCAAATCACCACCTGTTTCAAAAGGCAGTGAGTTGAACCCACTCGGAAGCCACTTTGGAGGTCAAGCACCATCATCTAGAGCACGGTCCACAGGCACCATCCACTTGTATCTCACATTGACACACATTAGCATCTGACATGTACCAGCCTCAAGGACTGCGAATGTCATATCTCCGATTCACGAAGAGGACACTTCTATCTTTCAGTGCTGCACCAGCAACTATCATTGTAATTCAGCAGCAAGTACTATCTGCCATCAGAGACATCCACCCAACTCATGGACTGAACCAGGCTGTAAATCCGGTTGAGGGTCTAATATGCAGAAAGGCTCGGCATTTCAAGGCAGGGATTATGCAAGTCTCCAGGAAGCCTCAGAATGAAGGGGCACTTTGATAGTGAATGAATAGACAATAGACAATAGGTGCAGGAGTAGGCCATTCTGCCCTTCGAACCTGCACCACCATTCAAGATGATCATGGCTGATCATCCTTAATCAGTATCTTGTTCCTGCCTTATCTCCTTAACACTTGATTCCACTATCCTTGAGAGCTCTATCCAACTTTTTCTTAAACTAATCCAGAGACTGGGCCTCCACTGCCCTCTGGGGCAAAGCATTCCACCACTCTCTGGGTGAAGAAGTTTCTCCTCATCTCTGTCCTAAATGGTCTACCCCATATTTTTAAGCTGTGTCCTTCCTCCAGAGTGTCCAATCCTTTAATAATCTTACATGTCTCAAT
>NC_057710.1:50164587-50200221 GCF_004010195.1 Chiloscyllium plagiosum | reverse complement strand
AGAGGATTAGTCAAGCATGATTTCCCCTTTATAAATCCATGCTGACTCTGTCCTATCCTGTTACTACTATCCAGATGTGCAGTAATTTCTTCCTTTATAATAGACTCCAGCATCTTTCCCACCACTGAGGTCAGACTAACTGGTCTATAATTTCCTGCTTTCTCTCTCCCACCTTTCTTAAAAAGTGGTACAACATTAGCCACCCTCCAATCCGCAGGAACTGATCCCAAATCTATCGAACTCTGGAAAATAATCACCAATGCATCCACGATTTCTCGAGCCATCTCCTTCAGTACCCTGGGATGTAGACCATCAGGCCCCAGGGACTTATCAACCTTCAGACATAACAGTCTCTCCAACAATGCCGAACAGGAATTAGAAACTTTAAATGGTGTTCAAGGAATGCAGCAAAAAGTCATTCTGTTGAAAAGAAAGAGCAAACAAAATACCAGTTGGACTCCATGGATAAATAAAGACATAAGGGAACAATTGAAGATTTGGAGAGCGGCAGATACTAAGTGCATAGTCAGCAAAGGAGTGCAGGATGAGAGAGAATACAAAGAGATTAGGAAATAAGTCAAAAAAAAACAATTAGGAAGGCACAGAGGAACTATGAAATTAAATTATCAAGGCACATAAAACAAAATAGTAAAATATTTCACAGTCACATCAATAAAATAAAGAAGGCTGTGATGGGAATAGGGCTATTATAGCATACACAGGATAATACCACAGGTAACGATAGAGAAATTTCAGACATCCTAAATTATTATTTTACTTCAAGAACTGTAAAAGAGGTCGACACATAGATGTCACATTGAATGATGAGATGAGTGTATTTAAAACAAATGAAGGGGAAGTATTCAACATGCCAAACAAACTCAAGGAAGACAAAGCGCAGCAGGTCAGGCAGCATCAAAGGAGCAGGAGAATCGACATTTCGGGCATCAGCCCTTTTTCAGGAATGAGGAGGGTGAGCCAAGCAGGCTAAGATAAAGGGTGGGAGGAGGGACTTGGGGGAGGGGTGTTGGGAATGCGATAGGTGGAAGGAGGTTAAGGTGAGGGTGATAGGCTTAAGGTGAGGGTGATAGGCTGGAGAGGGGTTGGGGACGAAGAGGTTGGGAAGAAGATTGCAGGTCAAGAAGGCGGTGCTGAGTCCGAGGGTTGGGACTAAGAAAAGGTCCTTGGGACATGTCGGTCCTTGGCCTCCTCCATCGCCAGACCATGGCAATACGACGCCTGGAGGAAGAGCGCCTCATCTTCCGTTTAGGAACCCTCCAACCACAAGAGATGAATGCAGATTTCTCCAGCTTCCTCATTTCCCCTCCCCCCACCTTTTCTCATTCCCAACCCTCGAACTCAGCATCGCCTTCTTGACCTGCAATCTTCTTCCCGACCTCTCCGCCCCCAACCCCTCTCCGGCCTATCACCCTCACCTTAACCTCCTTCCACCTATCGCATTCCCAACACCCCTCCCCCAAGTCCCTCCTCCCACCCTTTATCTTAGCCTGCTTGGCTCACCCTCCTCATTCCTGAAAAAGGGCTGATGCCCGAAATGTCGATTCTCCTGCTCCTTTGATGCTGCCTGACCTGCTGCGCTTTGTCTTCCTTGAGTTTGTTTGGCATGTTGAATACTTCCCCTTCATTTGTTTTAAATACACTCATCTCATCATTCAATGTGACATCTATGTGTCGACCTCTTTTACAGTTCTTGAAGTAAAATAATAATTTAGGATGTCTGAAATTTCTCTATCGTTACCTGTGGTATTATCCTGTGTATGCTATAATAGCCCTATTCCCATCACAGCCTTCTTTATTTTATTGATGTGACTGTGAAATATTTTACTATTTTCATTCCTGAAGAAGGGCTTATGCCTGAAATGTCGATTCTCCTGCTCCTTTGATGCTGCCTGACCTGCTGCGCTTTTCCAGCAACATATTTTTCAGCTCTGATCTCCAGCATCTGCAGCCCTCACTTTCTCCTCAAGGAAGACAAACCCTGATCAGGATGGATTAAAATCTTGTATTTTAAACAACTAAGGGAAGAGTTGGTTTTGCTCCTCATATTTCATAAGTTGAAAGGAAAAAGTGCCATATGATTGGTAGATAGCTAATGCATTTGCTGTATCTAAGAAAGGGACAGAAAGTGACTGGGGAATTATAGACCAGCCAGTTTAATGTCAGTGGGAGGAAAACTAATGAAATCCTTACTAAAGGAGGGAATAGAAGAACATCCAGAGATGAGACTCATGATCATAAATAGCACTGATTTCAAAAGAGGGAGAAACTCTTGCTTGACCAACCTTATTATATTTTTGAGGCTGTTGACAATGACAATATGGTACATGTAATTTCTTTGGATTTTCAAAAGGCCTGAATAAGGTGAACAATGACAGACAAATGAATAAGAGTGTGGAATCACGAACCAAGTGTTAGAATGGGTTGCTAGCTGACTTTAAGGCGGAAAACAAAAATGGGAATAAGGAATAGTTATTCAAAGTAACAGAAGATGAGAAGTGGTTCTTCGCAATGATCAGTGCAAGGACCACTGCTATTCACAACTATGCTAACGGATATGTGAATCAAAATACAATGTGTAAATTAATGGATAGCATCACATTGTAAGCGGATAGACCACAAGCAAGGACAGAAACAACTTATAGGAGATCATCAATAAATCTGTAGAATGGGCAAATAATTGGCAAGTGAAAACAGCAAATACTGGATATCACAGCAGGTCAGACAGCATCCATATCTGAACCACTGTGATCTCCAGCATTTGTTGTTTTCAGTACACATTTCAGCATCTGCAGTAATTTGCTCACATTGGTGAGTGAAGGTCAACACAGATAAATGTGAGGTAATACATTTTGGAGGTTACTTGTATGGTGAATTTCTTGGTGGGGGTATGGAGGTGGTGGTGATTAGTGAAAGAAAGTTATCTTGGGTTAAACATATACCAATCACTAAAAGCTGCACTACAGATCAGAAAGATCAGTAAAAGTGAAAACCAAATGCTGGATTTTATTTCTAGCAAGATAGAATAGAAAATTGGGGAAGCTACATTATATCTGTATTGAATCATATTAAGGCCACCCTGACATATTATATGTAGTTCTAGTTAGCATAGTATTTTTAAAAAAGGCATAGAGCTACTGAAGAAAGTGCAAATGAAATTTACAAGGATGTGTTTGTATACATATCAGGAAGCCACTGACAGACTGGGTTGCTTCACTCTGGAGAAAGCAGAGGTTGAGAAAGGGATCTGGCAGGTACCTTCAGAATGATGCAAGGATTGATAGAGTGACCTCAGATAGAATGTTTCCTCTTGTGGAGAACAGCGTAATTAGAGACTATCATGAAAAAGCAGTCACCAAGAAATCCAATAGGGAATTCAAAAGAAACTTATTTACACAGAGTGGTGTGAATAGGGAACTCACAATCATCAAGAGTTGTTGATGTGATGCATTTAAGGGGAAGTGAGACAGGTATTTGAAAGAAAAGATTTGAAGAAGTAATGATTACAGTGTTAGATCTCTTTGCAAAAAACTGGGAAGAGACGAGAGTAAAGCAAAAAAAAATGGACTAATTGAGGTGAATGCCCTATTTCTGTGATGCTTATCCTATGTAATCCTACGCATTTAACATGCAGATTATAAGCAAATTGTAGAATTAGCTGAAGTATGTATTAGGTCTTGCTGAAAATATTGTAACACAGTTACGATGCATCTACATTACTTATTGTGCAGAAATTCCAGGGTAGCTTTGAAAGCTTTCGGACTAATTATCATTGTTCTGCCCATTAAAAATCAATGGCAAGATTGAGTTTGCTGAATAAAAAGAAGTGTGATCACTCTAGTCTCTGAGACCATTATGCAATGATACCAGAGGGGTCAATATTAGTAAAACATTCAATCATTTGGTGCATTGCCTGAGGGTAACATTTTTACTGACTTCTTTCAGCAACTTCATTGAAATTTTGAACTTCAATTTAATAGAGTAAGTCTTTGACAGACAGGCATGTTCCGATTTTCCCACAACTGATATAATTTTTATATTAATATTAATTGTGTTTGTATACTAGGCATAGACCATCTGGAATTGAAAAATGACTGGAGATCACACTTAGAAAGGAGACACCCCTATACATACAGTATTTCCCTTACCCCTGCTCTATATTGTTACGACACAAAGGTGAACCCTTCTGCTAATTAAACCAATCACCCAGAAAAGCTCACCTCGCCTCGTAATCTGTTAAAGTATGAGTGACAAAGAACTCCTAACTTCCACTGTTTAAAGAAAAAAAAATCAATTTAGTCTTTAACTCTAAAAGTGAACATTAAATGACAACTATTCACAATTATAGGCCTCCTTTCTCTTAAAAGTTTTGTTATCTACCTCCAACTCTATAACAACATACTGTTCCAATAAACAACCTTTTTAAAATGACTTCAGCTTAATTTTCAAAATCCCACATCAGCTCCAGTGTCCATCTTCCTCTGACTGAAGATCTCCCTGGGTTGTCTTCGATCTTTTGCTGTAAAGGTGTATCATATAAAAAGGCACCTTTGATAGAGAGTGTTTTGCTACCAGTTACTCTGATGATGGCAGTTGGTCACTCTCTCTGGCTAACTCTCAAAATGCCGGCTTCTTTATACCCCAAACATCTGATTGTCTCACTGGTTCAATGTTGTCAAAACAGTAAATTCAAATTTGATTGGGATTTAGTATCTTGGGGCATAATTTAAACTGATTGGTTAAATTCAAACTGCTGTGAAAACATAGCAACTATAACACAGGTACTTGTTTCACAGCCAAATGTTAAATATTTTCAATTTTCCTGTACACTCAGAGTGTTATTCAGTCACATGACAGATGACGGCAAGCGCTCAGTGCAAACCAGCTTTCACTCTTTCAAATGTACAGTACACCCCTTCAACTTCATAACAATATATATTTTAAGTAATTTCATATGAACTCAAATTTAAGTTGATTTGGACATTTTATTAACATCCAAACTGTATCCAATTGACTCCATTCATCCTAATTTGTTGAATAGCCTATTGCACCATTATGTTGTCATTTTCAACATTGGAGGAAGAGGGAATGACAAAAGTCTAATTTACACTACTCATTGCCAATGTGAGTATTGCTGTGAATTCTGAGACATTATAATTGTACTACGTCTATGCTCTGCTGATAAGTAGCCAATGTTTAATTTGAATGATAAAGGTTTTAGGGGGAGCTTTCCTTGACCAAGGATGATAAGTTGAAATCAACTATGATTCACATTCCAGATACAATTAGATGCTCCCTCCTTGAGAAATGTATATTCACATGTTGGGTGACTGTTAACATTTAAAACAATAGTGTAAATTGATAAACTAATAGTGAGCTGACAACATTGTTGCAACATATTTTTGGAAACATGATTCTCATGACAAGAGCATTGCTGGCAAGATTAAAATTTTATTTCTCATCCCCAGTTAACTTGAGAAGGTGTGGCATTCTTTATCACATTTTTCTGATACATCTGAGTGATCCATATGATAAGGAGAGAGACTAGAGATATACATTGACCAATACAGCCAGAACATTGGCATCTCCCCAACAATGTGTAAACATTACCAGGTATGTTCATAAACAGCAGGGGAAATCCAACCCAACCAATAACCGCTCTGACATTCTACTCTCACTCATCAGTAATGTGTTGGAAGTTGTCATCAACATCTGCTGAGCAATAATCTGCTCACTGATGTTCAGTTTGTGTCCTGCTTAAGCTGATAAATGGTAAGTAACAAGTACCCCACACAAATGCCAGGCAAGAAACAATCTAATCATTGTTCCTTGGCATTCAATGGAAATACCATCACTGAATTGTCATTCATCGGGTTGGCACATGGGCTCATGGGTTGGCATGGGAGCTCATTGGTTAGCACTGCTGCCTCACAGGGATCCGGGTTCAATTCCAGCCTCAGGCAACTGTGTGTGGAGTTTGCACATTCTCCCTGTGTCTGTATGGGTTTCCTCTTGGTGCTCCCACAATCCAAAGATGTACAGGTTAGGTGAATTGGCCATGCTAAATTGCCCATAGTGTTCAGGGATATGTAGGTTAGTGCATTCGTCAGGAGTAAATGTTCAATATTAGGGTAGGGGAATGACTCTGTGTGGGTTGATGTTCGGAGGGTTGGTGTGGACTTGTTGGGCCAAATGGCCTGTTTCCACACTGTAGGGATTCTATGAATTCCCAACTGTCAACATTGTGTGAATTACTATTTACTAGAAACTAAAGTGGAGTAGTCATATAAATATGTTGGTTACAAGAGCCAGAACACTGTCTACCATCTACAAATTAGAAGTGTGATGGAATATTCTCTACTTGTCTGGACGAGTACAGCTCCAATAACACCCAAGAAGATTGACACCATCCTCGATAAAGCGTCCTGCTTGATGGGCTTCATATCCACTACAATTCTCTCCCTGTACCAAATGAACCCTAGTGTTTCATGAAGGCAGCTCACAAACACCTTCTCAACAAATGCTGACCCAATTAGCAATGTCCACATTGCAACAATGGTGGGTTTCTTTCCTCAGAGCATATTACTGAATTCATGTACTTTCAAAGCTGATGCTGTTTATTTCAAATTTGTGAAGAAATATAAATTTGAATTCTAAAGGATATCAGATAGTGTAAAGAATACATTGGAGATATGCCTGGATGAATTTTCTCATCCCTGGCACATTTATGTGGTGAGGCTAAAGAAGGTGTGATTCTATTCCTTACATAGGAAAGATTAAGGGCAGATCCAATTATGATGTTCAAAATCATGAAGAGTTTTGATAAAAACAATTAAAGTGAATTTATTTTAACTGGCAGAAGGATTCATTAACCAAAGGGCACAGATTGAAGATAATGGCTTAGAACCAGAAATGAGACTGAAAAAAAGCAGTAAGTTGTTATGATCTGGAATCTGGAGTAGAAGCAGATTCAGTGGCATGTGTCAAAAGAAATTAGGTATCTATTTCAATGTCAAAGATTTGCAGATAAATGGGGGAAGAGTGGTAGAATTACTTATTGCAAAGCTCTTTCATATAGATGCCACAGGCACAATGGGTAACTGGCCTGCATTATATGATTCTATGATTTTTATCAAACTGCCATCATGTGATTTTAAATCATTAGTCCTAATCTAAATGATATTTGTTCAGTAAATATAGTCATTAACCCAGAACCTGTGTTAGCATCTTTAGTACAGGAGAGGACAAACTTTGAAAAATATATCATTGAAATGAGGTTACCACCTACGATTTTTCCACTACCAGCTGACTTTTTAAAAAAATCATTTATCGGACATTGGTATCAATGGCTAGGCTGGCATTTATTGCCCATTCCGAACTGCCCAAAGGACAGCGAAGTATCAACCATGTTGCTATAGGTGTGGGGCCACTTGTAGGCTTGACCAGATATGGATAACAAGTTTCCTTCCTTAAAACACATTAGTCAACCAGATGGGTTTTTACGACAATTAACAGTAGTTACAAGGTCACAATTAGGCTAGCTTTATCTTCAAGATTTTAATTGGATTCAAATGTCATCATTTGCTGTGATAGCATTTAAATCCATAACTCCAGAATATTGGCCTGGAATTCTGAAAAGTTATGAAATTACCACTGATCATTTAGTCTGTCTCACTTAAAAATAAAATTATTACATCTTGTAGCTGGCCATGACGTTTCCTCTATTTATTACAGCCTGAAAATCCAGCTACATTAATATTCACTGGATATTACATAGGGACAGAAATAATTAATGGGGATTGCACACATCACAAGAGAAAGGCTCAATTATATTTGAAAGTATAATTGAAGTTTAAAAGGGCTAAAACACATGTGTGTTGCAGGTTTTGTAATGTTCTATCAAAAATGCAATGTGAACGCAAAGGCTGGGCAATAAAATTCAGGTCACTCACACAAAAGTTTAACCAGTAAGTTTTATATTGATTAACTCTTTCAGAGAGCAACTGAATGAATACCAAGCTAAGAACAGAATTAATGTTAACAAGCAGAAACTCTGACATGAACAAATATGGTCCCAGCTTTCTACCATTGATAGAATTGTGTAGACCGCCACACTGTGTAGGTATTTTGAAATTTTGTGATTAATCTTTGGTTGCCAGGGAGACAGTACACAGACTTAAACACATTTTGAAAAATTTAACTATGTTTATATACTTCCCTCTAGAAATTACACTGCAACAATTACATTTTGAGTTCTATATGGCCAGATAGATGGTTAGAGCTAGATGGACTATCTCTGTTTCAATATAATGAACAGTAATATTGCCGTGTAGTCCTCTATGAACTTGTTAGATAAAATAACCTATAGATTAGTCAACATGAATTTAAAATGCTGCATTTTAAATGCAAAATACACATTGCCGCAAGATTAAAAGAGTTTTACATATATATTTGCAACTATAAACAGTACCTAATGTGTTATCATGAACAAGAAATATAAGTACTCTGTTGCCCTGTATATATTATGATCATAACCTCATCTGAAGCTATGATTCACTTATGTCGCTCTCAGTCTTACAAGTATAAAGATTGCAACATGAAAACAACTATGAGACATGCTCGACAAGATAGTTATTGTGACACATCGTACTTCAGAAAACAGTTTTGTTGCAATCAACTTACCATTTGCTTAGCTATCTTGTATGGATCTAAAAATGGTCCAGTCCACCTCCATTAATTAACACAAATTTTGGATCTTTAAAGACTAAATGATGAATAAGTTTATTCCCTCTGCACAAGAGACAGCATCCCTATCAATTAGTGATTTTCAAATATTGCTTCATTAATAAAATTGATCAGTGGTACGCAGGACTGTGATTTCTTTTTGCAAGATGGTATTTAAAATCAATGATCTCTCTGAGGAATCTTGTCAGTGGATCTGATTCCTAAAGGTTAATTAAGGTTCGAGAGCGAATAGGAGGATGAGATTGGATGATAGACACTCGCAGCTGCCCAGATCATTAAGTGCTAATTAGCTTTGGAAATCTATAGAGCACAAGTCTCACCAGTGCTGTTACAGTCCCCTGGTATTTTTATGTGAAATGCCACAGATATTGTTGACTACCCCCAAAGTGGAGTCAATTCCCCTTAAGTTCATTGTATCATGAGATTTTATATGCTTAATATAAATCAAACAAGATAGTAGTGAGCCCCATTATAGTTGTTGGTTCAGTGATAAAATAAGAAAAAGGATGTGGGAGATGTATGAGGATATTCTTACAGCTTTGTATTTAAAATAGACAAGGAATATTCATAAAAAAAGTCAGAAATGGCAAGTGATTAACATTGATACAGTAAAAAGTTCCAAGTAGACCAGAAAACATCATCTTCAGCATCACCTTTCAGTAGGCTATAAAAATTGTGTGTTTCCACAAAACAGACTGTAAATATATGCGGTACTAGGGAAGAATGGTGTGGCTCAAATACTAAATCCTTCACCCACCATTCTACCAAATTGTAGAACTTTCTTCCAAACAACATCATGCTCTGGAACTCAGCACCTTGTATGTGAAGGTTTAAAAATGTGCTGTATGTCACTTGTAGTGGGTTCATTGAAGTACACTTTGTACTTTGGAAAAATTTGTAGCTCATCAATTGTTATCGCAGTACAATTTCTCCAAGTATTTGAGGATTCCTGACAATCTCCAGATTCAAATTCATGAGATGTTTGGTTTCACGATGATTGACTCTGTATGTATCTTGTTCTTTTTTTACTTTGTACATCTATATGTGCATAAGATATATTTTGACCTAAAGCCAATAAATCTGTTAGTTGAATGCTGTAATGTGTCTGATTGTAACATGAAGGATAGAAATCCTAATTATATACATACAGACTGAATATCGATCTTAACTATAATGAAATATAGTTTCACATTTTACTGATTTTAGACTATTGGTCAACTCAAACTTCTAACTTACAAATGCTAATACTTATGAATGAGACCTCATACAGATGTATTAATATTAATTTTCAACATCAACATGTGAATCTTTACTTGTACTTACGAATAGATATGTTATATTCTACTCTTGTGTTCTGACTTGTGTACAAAACGAACATATTCAAGAATAAAACTTATTTGTAAACTGGGGACTGCCTGTACTTGATTTCTTTTTTCAAGTTCATAGTGTCCTACAATATGAGTTACAATCCCTCACTTTGCAAAATGTTTAGGACATTCTGTGCCAGGAATGACACTGATATGTGAGCGGCACGGTGGCACAGTGGTTAGCACGGCTGCCTCACAGCGCCAGAGACCCGGGTTCAATTCCCGCCTCAGTCAACTGACTGTGTGGAGTTTGCATATTCTCCCCATGTCTGCGTGAGTTTCCTCCGGGTGCTCCGGTTTCCTCCCACAGTCCAAAAATGTGCAGGTTAGGTGAATTGGCCATGCTAAATTACCCATAGTGTTAGGTGAAGGGGTAAACGTAGGGGAATGGGTCTGGGTGGGTTGCGGATCGGTGTGGACTTGTTGGGCCGAAGGGCCTGTTTCCACATTGTAAGTAACCTAATCTAATGTAAAAGCAAAACACTGCAGATGCTGGAAATCTTGAAATAAAAACAAAATGTAATGCAAACGCTCAGAAGGTCAGTTAGGATCTAAAGATAGAAACACAGTTGTTGGTCAGGCTTTAACGCTTTTTGCGCTGTGTGGAGGCAACTAAACCTCAGTGCCACCAGTGTGAAAACAGGCAGATCAAGCACCAATCAGAGGTTAACGTTTTGAGTTTGACATGACTCATTCATTTTGAACCACCTCTGCAGAGTTATATTGGACTCAAAACATTAACTCTATTCCTCTTTCCACAGGTACTTTGAGGTTTGCTGAGAATCTTCAGCATTCTCTCTGCTTGATTCAGATTCCAGCAACTGCAGCATTTTACCTTGGGCTGACCTTTCACCTTTGTTTCTAACTGGCAACATCTTGCATTAGTAATTTGTATAATGCCTTCAGAAAAATGCTACTTTTTGCAGAAGAAGCATTTTTATAAATTGTCAATTAACACTATTGGTCGAGGAGGAAGTAATTAAACATCATCAAACAATTTTCGATCAGCTGCTAAGCGAGATATAATTCTTTAAAAACTAATGTTGACATCTCGACCTGAAGTTGCTTGTGTGGTTTGCAATCCTTTTTTCTATAATTTTAGGAATTTCAGAGAGCTGTTTTTACTGTATTGCTCCTAGAAATTGAAGAGTTGAATGTAATTACGATAGGCAAAAGTGAGGACTGCAGATGCTGGAAACCAGAGTTTAGATCAGAGTGGTGCTGGAAAAGCACAGCAGGTCAGGCAACATCCGAAGAGCAGGAAAATAAACTTTTCGGCAAAAGCCCTTCATCAGGAATTCTATAATTATGATACTCTAGCTGGATGAAAAAACATTGTGTAATCTTCTGTCTCAACCAATGCCACCTAAATACAAACGAACTGGCCATTCATGCTAACATGGTGGGTTTTTGCTTCTGTTAGTGGCTGCCTTTTTTGGCCAGATAATCAAGTCATCTGATTTCTGAAATAAATCATTGTGTAACTCTTTTGAAAGAGTGTGTTGTGAACAAGGCTAATTGATTGTAAGATTAAATAAAACTAAGTAACAATGAGCCATTTTGATTCGGAACATTTCTTCCACATCACAGATCCAAGCTACAATGCTATGCCATTTGGGAATAGAACTGAGTATTATGACTTAGTTCTATGATGCTTTCACTGCTGCCTGATATTAAAGTCCACTGAGGAAAGAAATATCCTCAAAGTAATAGAGAAGGTGACCATTGAGTACAATGATAGAAGTGCCAATGAAGAAAGTTGCTTAGACTCATCCCAATCAGTTCTAAAGTTGTTGCTTTCACCCCTTCACTTTGACTATTTCTGAAATAGGCCTTTGAGCACAATGCTAATTTGGATTGCAGCTTTTCGCATAATTCCTATAGATAAAACACAATAGCTGCTTTCCCCATCCCTCTTTACAATTGTTTGTCCCCCTCTCCCAAGGTTTCATACTCTGAAGCCAATCTCCATACACAGTCCTTGTGTCTCCCACTCCAAGTGAGGTGGATGTGAAGTGTGGCAGAATTGTCCTTCCCTTGCCCTGAACACTGAAGTTAACTTCAGTATTCTAATTCCTGAGAAAGAGGATGAAATAGGCACTTGCGGCCCTTAATGATTTAGGACTATGCTGGCCTATACATAGGTCAACTAGACAAGCAGCATCACTTTCTGTCAGGCTGCATGTTGTAATCCATGAGAGAATCATCCTAACATTCATGCTGCAGATAGAACAAGGCCTGTTGGAGAAAGAGGAGGAGCTTGCCAATCGCATTCAACTGGAGGACAACTAATTCTATAATAACATAATCACAACCTTTACAAAAATGACAGCTACAAATTTGTAAGGACTGATGGGGCCTCCCTTCCAGCTTGTCCTTTGAGACCGCAACCAATCGTTTTGTAGTGATAAGGTTACATCGCTCATTGCTTCTCCTGGGTGAAGGAGCTACTTTACAAGCATAAAGTATTATCATTGCATTGATTTCAACCATGAATCATTTTTTTGTTGTTCTGATTCATAAAGCACTGACTGAATTAAACCTCGACTTTCTTTGCTCGTGCCTGAGCAGATGACTCCAAAGATATTACTATAATGATGACAAATGTCAGCCCTAAAGCCAAGTCATCTACTCAATTGCAGCATTGTTTTTTTTCCAAATCAATTCTGCTAGAGGAATATGGGAATTATATATGTGCGGATATTTGAAGTATATAGGCGGAGATGGCTGCTCTAAAGCTGCTGTTTGTTTCAATGCCACTCTCTCCTCACAATGGTCTACTCAGCTATTTTAGGTCAATTTCATGAATGCGAAACAAGCATGCACCAGTAGTCTCACCGTACCCAGGCTCCACTTGCTGCTGAACCTCAGTGCAAACAGATTTACTGCAAGAAGATTGCAAGGTTTCAGTATACCCAGAAAGTGCTTTGCTGACTCAGAATGACAGATTGTGATGGTTCTTAAGCTTTTCATGGAACAACAGTGTCAAATTGTGCATGGAGATGGCTACATATGTATGATATTGTTCCAAAAGATTTGGTGGTTATTTTTCCCCAAAAGCTTTTCCAAATTGAAAGATATTTTTTGGAATATTGATTTGGTGAGCTTTATAACTGGAATTTTAGAATTGTTCCTTCTCTCTGGAAATTTCCAAAACGTTCATCCTTAGGTATGTTACAAAGAAAAACATGTGATTTAAAAATCAGCTGATTTAATTACAACACATCTTTTATTATTTAAATGTATACAATTCTGCATTTCTGTTGCTGTCTTAAGGCCTCTGATTGTGACATTCTAACTGTAAACAGGAAATTCTGTTTCATCATCTAGCAGTAGCCAAGAGAATGCTTCAGAAATATCTATTATTTTGGGACATGATATAGATTTACAGTCACACCACTGTAATGAAATATTGAGAGGCTTTCCAAAGTTGAGATCATTACAGTTGTGTTGATTTTGGATTCTAAACAGATGAGATAGTGTAAACTACGGCAAGCTACATCATCTTGTCCGTACACTAGAATCAGAAGACATGGCCTGTGCTTGAAGGAATACAAAACTAGCTCATGGAAATAGTATTTTAGCCAATGAGTGGTCAACCTATGGAACAGACTCCAGAGGGGGATGATAAAAACAGTTAGCAGTGATTAATTCAAATTTAAATTTAGATGGATTTATTTTTGAGATAGCATTGGCATTCCATGCATGCGCTGTTAGATCTAAGGGAGTTTGGAGGAAAAGTTGATTATGAATTTATGGTTTGCAAATCTCTGCACTGGCACGGAGGATCTCTTTGTATTATATCTGAATCTACTGCAGACTATTTCAAAGGTATTGTACCATAAGGATATCATCGCAGCAGGATGGTTGAAGGCAAACTGTATCATTTTTCATCCAGCAATTTTTATTCCTCCACTAACAAGTTTGAAATATCAACAAGGCTGAAAACAAATAATTGTCAAGTTTTCTAACTGTAGCCCTGAGGGTCAGGATTGTTACTACTGCTGAATGAAAAGCTTTCTGCCTTTTACGCTAGTATCAGTATCAAACTCTCCCAGATCAGTTGAGCAAAGCTGTGAAGAATTATTTTAATTCTGAATTGTGGGCTGAAACAAACAGTGTTCTGTTCTAGAGGGTGAGATCCATGAGATTTTAACCCTCAGGCTCCATTTGCATGATTGAAGTGGGTGAGAAAGGCCAATGGTTAAAGCCAGGGGAAGCACAGTGGCTCGGTGGTTAGCACTGCTGCCTCACAGTACCGGGGACCTGGGTTCGATTCCTCCCATGGTCCCAAAAATAAGCAAGTTAGGTGGATTAGTCATAGTAAATTGCCTCAGTGTCCAGAGATGTGCAGGGCAGGTGGTTTAGACATTGTAAATGCAATATTAAGGGGACAGAGGCAGAATGCTCTTTGGAGAGTTGGTGCAGAAGAACGGGTCAAGTGGCCTCCTTCCACATTGTAGGGAAACCTGAATTGCAGGTTGTGAGGGCCTCTCCAGGAATTTATGGAAGTGGTGTCTGACAAAATAAGAAAATGAGAGATCAGAAAAGTTGGGATTAGGGACTGGAATAGAGTGAGACCAAGGCAAAAACAAAATTCTGACTGGTCCCATAAGGAATGTTACCAAAAGGTTATCTGGGCCTTTTGGAGCCAGGGTTATGCCTGACACAATGCTCCAGTGAGCTGCTCAGAGACTCCACAACTCTTATGGTGAGCCCACAATTAAAATGACATGCATACATGAGAACTCAATAGCAGTAGGCTGCTAGCCCCTCAAAACCTGCTCCTCCATTCAGTAGTCAAAGAGTGTGGCGCTGGGAAAAGCACAGCAGCTCAAGCAACATCCAGGGAGCAGGACAGTCCACATTTTGGACATAAGCCCTTCATCAGGGATGTGGTACTAGGCCTGATTTATGCTGAATAAAAATGGTGGGATCAGCAATATAGCATAAACCCTTCCCTGCTATATTCCTTCCTGTGATGGGTAGTGGCAATGATGGACATAGTTAAAATACCACTGATGAAGTAAAGCCCCTTTAACTTTAGTCCAAAACTACAAAACAGAATCCTCCACAGTCAGCTCCCTTTTGTCTCTAGACTGTAGATTCTTTGTTGTAGATGCCATTTACAACTCAATTTTATGCTTACTTGCAGACTGTGTATCTTCCAGTGAAACTCAAATCTTAGTCAATGGGGAAGATCCCACTACAAGTTGCTTGAATATGCATTGCTATGAATATGAAGTTTGTATGATTGCTATGTTTTGCGGCAAGCTTTCTAATTTCAGGTAAAATGAAGGAATGAAGGGAGGGGTGTCATGACCTACTCTGAATTTTTCTCAATGGCTTAGTTCCGATGGAGACAAGAGAGGCTCAATTCAAGAAATTTGTTCAAAAGGTGCAAGGCGTTCATATCTGTGGACAAAGGCAAGAACATCTGTGCTAACTAGGGATAGTCAAATTAGGCCCAGATTTACATATCAAATGAGAATTTTAGCAGTGTGTCAAGATATTGGAATTCCTCAGTCTGACCTGAACCTTTCATTTCTCATTTTCACAGCAGCTGGGTTGGAGGCAGTCCATGGTATGTGTACAACTCATGATGGCAGCTGGTCATGTAAATGCTCAGCTTCCTCTACTGAAACCAAATTTTCAATTTCCTGGTATCTGGAATTGTGAGTACGGAGATTAGGTTGATTAAGAGTAGATATGTTCACAGGGCATTTCTTTTGGAGGACCAAATCACCACATTTGGACTGCTGAGGTACTCTTACGGATATGGGCCCAAGGCTCCTTTGGGAATGGGGTCCATGGGTCCTTTTTGGAGTGGCGCAGCAGGCCAGGCAGCATCCGAGGAGCAGGAGAATCGACGTTTCGGGCATAAGCCCTTCTTCGGGCTTATGCCCGAAACGTCGATTCTCCCGCTCCTCGGTTGCTGCCTGGCCTGCTGCGCCTTTCCAGCACCACACTTTTCAACTCTGGTCTCCAGCATCTGCAATCCTCACTTTCTCCTCCTTGTTGGAGTGGGTCAGGTATCCTTTCCGATGAGGATCATGTACCCCTTGGGATTTTAGCTGTGGGAATACTGTGCATATATAGAACATAGACCCTATGAAACTCTCCAGGCTATCAAAAACTGCCGAGGTCTATCAAGAAGTGTCCATCCATCAAGAACTATCAAGACCTGTCCTTACCAGTCAGTAAGTATCGAAATGTATTGGTCTATCAAGCTATCAAGCAGTGTCAGGAACTGTCACCACTTATCAAAATGTGTTCTTTTTTAATGAATTTAAGTCCTTTCTCTACAATGTATAGTTCTCAATATAGAACTTGAAGTGACATAATTTTGTTTTTCCTCTTGTTTGCATAGTTACTTGAGTTAGATGAGTTGGCATGGTGGAGTAGAGGGATGCATGGTGGTGTAAATAGGTTTGGAATTGACTTAGTAGGTTTGAGGGGATAGGATTTGAGGCATAGGATGGGAGCACATGGGTACATGGAATAGGGGTAGAATGCTTTATTTCACAAGGGTCAGCATAGATAGGGCATTGGAAGTGTTTGCAGTGAAGGGGTGTGGCAGAAGTGTAAGAAGTGAGGGCTTGGAGTAATAGTTTATATTTTATTCTTTAATTTTAAATTTCTTCTTCAGTGCTAGAAGCCAAGGTAGGCTTTTGGCCCAGCCTGCCTTGGGATCTGTCATCTTCTTCATCTCTTCCTGGGGTGCACAGCCCACCTCCCAGTCTATCCGGAACTCACCAATGATGTGAAATGTGGACACAGCTGGGATTTCTCTGACCATTGTGCATCCAACCCAGGAACAAGAATAGGGACCTTAGTCTCCAAGCCTCATCGGAAGCTGATAGGAATGTCAGTCTTTATTAACATTTATACTTCAAACTGTCTGTTTAATTCCAAGATAGAATAGAATTGAAGGTTTGGAGGATAGCTAATTAGCATTTCTATCTGGAAGACAGGTCAATTGATTTACATTGCCATAGAGATGAGCTCTGAGGGGAAAGTCTCTAGAAAGCCATTCTGGTATTGGGTTTTATGAACTTTCTGAGATTTACATAAAACACATAGGTATACAAATAGTTTCTGGGCTGCGAATGGGTTCTGCTTCTATGTCTGTTTGCAAGTCATTTTGTGCACAATATGAGTCAGTCATTTGTAATCAGGGACCCCCCCTGCCGTCAGAAGTCATCTGAGGCAGAGCACTGAACACAGAGGTAGCCCGACATACATCTAAAGTTGGAAAAATATTAACCAGCTAGTACTTAGGTGAGAGCTCATGCTTAAATTGAATGGTCAATTTAAAGGAGGATTTTGAGACGATTTAAAGGAGGGTGAAAGATTTGCCTAGTGTGAATTAGTGGGACAGGCTCTTCAGTGTAATACTCACAGAGAAGTCGCTTCTGGGATTAGAAATGACCAGCTGGGACAGGAAAATGGAAACAAGTCTTCAGGAGCAAATTTGGACTGATTTCTGGAGAATAAAGTGTCCACTTCAGCACCTGCATGGTGTATAACTCTGGCATAGGATATTTCAGCTGTTTTAACAGTTGGGCCCTGGGAAATCGGATGCGAGCATAAGAGGTATAGTAAGTAAGTTTGCAGATGACACCAAAATTGGCGGTGTAGTGGATAGCGAAGAGGGTTACCTCAGATTACAACAGGATCTTGACCAGATGGGCCAAGTGGCAGATGGAGTTTAATTCAGATAAATGCGAGGTGCTGCATTTGGGAAAGCAAATCTAAGCAGGACTTATGCACTTAATGGTAAGGTCCTAGGGAGTGTTGCTGAACAAAGAGACCTTGGAGTGCAGGTTCATAGCTCCTTGAAAGTGGAGTCTCAGGTAGATAGGATAGTGAAGAAGGCGTTTGGCATGCTTTCCTTTATTTGTCAGAATATTGAGTACAGGAATTGGGAGGTCATGTTTCAGCTGTACAGGACATTGGTTAGGCCACTGTTGGAATATTGCATGCAATTCTGGTCTCCTTCCTATCGGAAAGATGTTGTGAAACTTGAAAGGGTTCAGAAAAGATTTACAAGGATGTTGCCAGGGTTGGAGGATCTGAGCTACAGGGAGAGGCTGAACAGGCTGGGGATGTTTTCCCTGGAGCGTCGGAGGCTGAGGGGTGACCTTATAGAGGTTTACACAATTATGAGGGGCATGGATAGGATAAATAGACAAAGTCTTTTCCTTGGGGTCGGGGAGTCCAGAACTAGAGGGCATAGGTTTACGGTGAGAGGGGAAAGATATAAAAGGGACTTAAGGAGCAACTTTTTCATGCAGAGGGTGGTACGTGTATGGAATGAGCTGCCAGAGGATGTGGTGGAGGCTGGTACAATTGCAACATTTAAGAGGCGTTTGGATGGGTATATGAATAGGAAGGGTTTCGAGGGATATTGGCCGGGTGCTGGCAGGTGGGACTAGATTAGGTTGGGATATCTGGCCGGCATGGACAGGTTGGACCAAAGGGTCTGTTTCCATGCTGTACATCTCTATGACTCTATATCAATTCTTTTTCAATTCCCTCTATGGGGATCGCAGCTGCATCAAGTAAAATAATTTGGTTTCAGAATTATTCTAATGGCATAATCCACTGAAATTAATCTTTTTTAATTAGCTATGTTTATGTTTCAGGAAGGCCAGACAAATTTCACACAGTTGATGTACAATAAAACATGCAAATAAATGTCCTGATGGGAAATCCATGCCTTTTCTATTTTAAAGTGATTAGTAAATATGAGATCTGTTCTAAGGGATGAGCATAATGAGCTGAAATATGTTTATGTCAATAGTAAATGGTTTGTTCATTTATAACAAAGGTAATTGTGTCACAAGAAGAATATGTGAATTTTCAAATTATTGTGTTTGTTGGTGGTTGCCAAAAATATATGGCTTTTGAGAATGGCACCAAAATGTATCTTTAAATTCAGAAAATGTAGTGCTAAAATTTGACTTAAATTTTGTCCCAAATAACAAAGAATATTATTGTGTCAATTATAGGTCTTTTAATACAACAAAAACCTTCAGGATTTATTATTCCCTGGTGGGCCTTTGGTTTCTAAAGTTTAGAAGAGACTCAATTGAGTTCCGCAAATCTTAATCAGCAAATGCATTAAACAAAATTATCTTATTAAGAGATCTTGTATTATACTAAGAGACCTCCAGACCACAGCAATGTAGTTGACTCTTTAGTGCCCTCTGAGATGCATACCCTTTTCAAGAACAATTAGGGATTGGCAATAAGTGCTGGCCTTCTAATGAGGCTTATGTCCCATAGAAGAATTTCTAAAATTATAATGGATGCAGTTTCACAAACCAGAAACCTAGAATTCAATATAAACTAACAGCAAGTATAGTAACGTGAAAAGAATTCAGAGCATTACCTAAATAACTTATACTAAATAATTCTCTCAAGCATTTACCTTGGTGAAGGTAAAAAGTATAGTTTAGGACCTTTGAATAGAGTCTACTTAACCAAAACAGTTTCAGTTTGAATCTATTCCTGATCGATAGTCTCAATTAATGCCTCTGGTTGTGACAATTCGACTAAAAATTAGTGTGAATAGTCTCAGAAGAAAATCTTTCATCAGCCCTGTCGATGGCTCAATATCAGACGGTTCAGAGTTCAGTACCCAGTGGCGATGCAGGAAGTGTGCCAAAATGACAGTGCAGGCACTGTCCAATATCAATCACAGGACTATCGTACAAACTATTACATTTGGCATAAATTACCAGGAAATTGATAGCTTCACTCAATATCGTGCTATATTGGTGCAGGGGCTGTATTTCTCTGAGTCTGAGTCTGAGCTCAAAAAAAATAGGTTTCAAGAAGGAAATATTTTATTCAGCGTTTGCACTGTGTTATGACCTGGAAGGGCTTATTATCCAATCTGGACACCAAAAATTCGGTAAGAGGTCTTTCCTAGTGCTGTTCAGACACTGAGAAAGAGAGCATACAAATAAATTTGATGAATATAAAACCGCAAGGTATATTGAGCAAATGAATATGACTATCAAAACAATCTTTTAGCCTCTTGGGAAATATGAAAAGACAAAGTAGAGAAATTATTTTGATTTTTACTGTTCCTTCATTATTGAGGAGCACAAATAATTTCCTGTTGACAGCTAAACACATTTAGCTGGAATCACTGTGTTGATTATATTCAGTGAAAGGTTTATTCATTGAGTTGATCTAGGCAAATTGCAGTGGTGATGAGTTCAAAATTCAAGGCAAATTCATGATAAAACAAGAAGTTAAAAGGGAAGACTGATAAAAGTAATTGTAAAGTAAATTGATCTATAGAATTACAACTTAAAATACATAAAATCTAACAGTTAACGAGCTTTGACCTGGAGCTTTCCCTCAGTTGTATTAGCTTCTTTCTGTGCAACTCCCCAGGTAGGTGGCATAACTAACAAAAGCATTTGCAGACTTTTAAGCACAAATCACATTCACATAATCTAAGTTAAACTGTGTCCATTTGCAGTAGTATTTATCATGAATAGTTTAAAAATTATTATGTAAGAAGCAATCCCTGCTCAAAAATATGTTCACATTCACTGAATCAATCACCATTTTCAGTTTCTATGAAAGGTTCTTTTAGGAGACTTCAAAAAATAAGCTGAATAACACAGAGATGATGAAAGCTGGTTTTCCAAAGTTTTGAATAATTTTCTTCAATTAATGAAGGAATCAACCACTGTAGCCCAATCCAACAAGAAAATAGTTGTAAATATTTTAGGAATCATTTTCAACAATTTAAAATTGGGCTAATCACAGTTTGATACTGTGATTTCTGTAATCAACACTTTTTAAACATTATTACTCAAGCTTACCTTACCAAAACAGCACTCTTAAATATATCAACAAATATATTTTAAGGACACTTCAAATAAACCTGCAGGAAGGGGTAGATTGTCTTGGGTTGTCTTCCATGAGCATACAGTCAAAGTCATTTGGCTGAATGTCTGATCATCAGAACTTTCAAACAAGACATTGCTTGGCTGGTGGTGAGAATAGCACTACCTGTGTCATTCTTCATGGATGCCTGGACTCTCTGCACCACTGCACACTGCCCTTGAAGTGGTTGCGGGGTGGGGGAGTGGAATAGTGACTGTTACACATCTCCTTCTGGAATGTGCCTTTGCAAAGGAAGTCTGGAGACAGATGCAACAGTTTTTGTCGAGGTTTGCCCTGAGCAACTCTGTGACTCAGAATTCCATGCTCTCCCGTCTGTTTCTCGGATGCACACCAAGACAAACATCCACTGCCTGGGGGTCCTTCCATTAGGTGAAAGACACTCTTTGGTCTGCCTGGAACCTGCTGGTCTTCCAGAGTAAGGAGTTGACCTCTAAGGTCTTTCTGCTGAAGTGAAACGGGGGTCCGTTCAGTTATGCAAATTTCCCAATACATCAAATGCATATAAATATAGTCTTTTATAAGTAACAAAAAGTGTATTTTTAAAATTAAAAAAAAATTAAACCATTATCCAATTACATTGGCTCATGACAAATTTTGAGGCATGAGTGTTAAATGGAAACCTGAGGGTTAAATACACATTAAAATGGATGTAATGAACATGGGGTATTGAGTATAAGAGCTGGCAAGTCATATTAAAATTGTGCAAGACATTGGTTCAACCGCATTTAAAATGCTATGTACAGTTCTGGGTGCCACATTACCAAAAGGATGTGGATGCTTTGGAGAGGGTGCAGAGAAGGTTTATAAGGATGTTGCCGGTATGGAAGGTACTAGCTATGAAGCGAGGTTGAGTAGGTTACGTTTATTTTCATTAGAAAAAAAAGGAGATTGAGGGCGGACCTGATTGAGATTTACAAAATCAAGAAGGGTATAGACAGGGTGGATAGAGACAAACTTTTTCCCAGGGTGAAGGATTCAATAACGAGAGGAAAGTTTAAGGGGGATACATGCAGCAAGTACTTCACACAGAGGGTGGTAGGTGTCTGGAACGCATTGCCAGCAGAGGTGGTAGAGGCAGGCATGGTAGATTAATTTAAGATGCATCTGGACAGATGCATGAGTAGGTGGGGTGCAGAAAGATACAGATGCTTAGGAATTGACCAACAGATTTAGACAGTACATTTGGATCAGTTCAGGCTTCGAGGGCCGAAGGGCAGTTCCTGGGCTGTAAATTTTCTTTGTTCTTTAAACACATTTTTGGGCTTGCCAATTGCACCCAAAATGTAAACTGTGCTTTCTATTGCTGGATCTTCTGTCATTAGACCTTTCCTCCTATTGTAAACTAAATTTGCTTTTAATGCATTCTGTTACGGAGCAGAAATAAACCCCTCAAAACATATTAGGAAGATAGCCTAGACCCTAACTTTTTCTTATTTTTCCCCTAAGTGTAAGGTGTTGTGTTCCGATTCCAATTCGACTAGTCAAACTGAAACAAAACATTCTTTCTTCATAAACTATCACTAAAATACAGACAAAATAAAAATAAAGAAAAGAATTGACTTAACCATAGCTCGACCAAAATGCTTAACAAAACAATATATACAAACTACTAATAATTAACTGTTCCAACATAGTAACATTCCATAAACATACACTTGGCAAAGGCAAATCCAGCAAAATAGATCGTCTTGCATGTAATTCTAGCAGCATGAAGAGAATCTCAGCTTTTACCTGTGAGAGAGAAAGGAATAAGAGCTTCCACATCCAGCTTCAAGATCCATGTTACTGAAAGCTAAAACTTTAAAAAAATCCTGGTTCTGTGGGAGTGTGACCCCACCCATTCAGGCTGCTTCTATTGTTCCAACTATAAAAAACCCCAAGGCCTCACAAGCTGTTTACTTTATTGGCTTTGGAACAAATTGCTTGTCAACTCTGGGGTCTCAACCTCTCTTCATTAAAAAAAAACAAAATACATCTCTTAAAGCCATAATATTGTCACAATTCTTAACTACTTAACAGATGGAGTTAATATTGCCAGGACAGGAAATGTTAGGGAAGTTGGTATAATGTTGTGAAAATGTACTTCTTCTATAGAACAAAAAAGATTGAAGAAATAATCATTGAATGAGCAGTGTAGACTATATGGAGTATAACGTGTAATTCAAATTTGAAGATATACTAAGGCTAATTGAATTAAAATGCAAGGAAGTCAACTAAAAGACAAAACTCCCTAGTGTCTGACTGTGTGATTTGTTACTATGATCCGATCTCAGTTGGTGCAAAGTTAGTGAGCATGCAGAAAGCGTAAGCACTAGTTTTACATGAGGAAAAGGGATGAGCATGCGGCCAGTAGGCCAAATATCAGACTTGCCGCAGCTCACTGATGGGAGATTCAGGTCTCATTCCAGTGTAGTCAACCTAATGACAACGAGATCAGGCTGGTGTACAAAGGTCACCTAAATGTGGCAAGGAAGGCTGATTTGCCTGTTATGTACTTCCAGTTTTGTCAGCATTTATTTCAGGCTCCCCATATTCGTGTAAATTCCTTTCATTGTTGTAAGATTCCTTAAATCCTTTGCTGATGTCAACCTATTTACAGGATTGAACAAATTACTGTGAATCACATTAATGTGTAAAATCTCGAGTGGCAATCACTAAAAATGCCAACAAAAATCCCAGCAGTATTTGCAGCACTTTAACCTCACCTATCCATGCAATGGTTTAAAGCAAGATTCCCACAATTGTACAAATCTTTTTGCTTCCTTATAGTTGAGTTTAAGTGCTTTTCTCAAATTTAATGAACCATTTGATCTGTACTTGGTAATTAAAATGCTTTCTGCTCACAGCTGATTATTCTAATATTTTTACCACCTTTGCAACCTTGTTTTGAAAATGTATGTTGTGACACTTTCTACATGATAATTACACAATCACACCTTCTGAGATTATTGGAAATTATTTACTGCCTTTATGTCAAGATTTGGTAAGTATAATGTTAAATAAAAAATTATGAAATTACATTCTATTAAAAAAATACCTTGAGCGATGTTGTCGATGAAATGAAGGCCACCACAAGATGGCACAATGGAGTAAAGTCGACTTTATGCTTTCCACTAAAGCTCCTTCCCTGAAAGTTTGCTAACCTAAAAAAATCCTGACTTTTTTGATCTTTTAATGAATGAAGTTAAGATTGATTAGATTAACCTTTATTATTAACAATAGATTGCTTCTGAATATTGTATTTTACAGCAAATCGTTTTCCTACATAACATATAATTGTTCTGCTTTTCTAAACCTCAATTCAATCAGCTAATCGAAACTTTGAGCTGCAGGAATTTAATAACCAACATTTGGAGCACAGGAGGTAAGTCAGGACTTTCACTGATTCCACATAAAAAGGACATTCTGAATGATTTCTCAGTTGAAAAGGAAATTATACTCCTGTCCAAAGTTTGGTCCACCTCAATGAGAAGCTTAAGGTATTAAAGGTGTTTTTATCTTTTATTAATTCATGACATTTGGACCTTGCTGACATTTATTGCCCATCTCGAATTGTCCAGAAGGCAGTTAAGAGTCAATAATGTTGCTAAGGGTCTGGAGTCACATGTAGGCCAGACCAGGTAAGGACAGCAGTTTCCTTCCATTAAGCAATTAGCGAATTAGATGGGTGTTTCCTGAGAATTGACATTAGTCTCAATTTCAGATTTTTAAATTGAAGTCGAATTCCACCATCTGGTTTAATCGTCTAGCCTTAATGTTACAATTGAGAGTGTGGTGCTGGAAAAGCATAGCAGGCCAGACAGCATCCGAGGAGTAGGAGAATTGATGTTTTGGACAAAAGCCCTTCATCAGGAATGACGCTTCTCCTGCCCCTCTGATGCTGCCTGACTTGTTGTGCTTTTCCAGTACCACATTCTCAACTCTGATCTCCAGTATCTGCAGTCCTCACTTTCTCCATAATATTACAATGTCATTTCTTTCTTTCTGAATTATTTCTGATGTTATTATTCAAGCCTTTGAACACCATTGTACATTCAATTCTTTTGAAGAAGTGATAGAAAAAGCTTTATCATTTTGAAACAAAGCATGCTCCCACCACAAGTGTCTCACATTGAATTCCGTCTTATTCAACAACCGATTATCACCAATTGATTCAGAATCTGATGCACAATTTTCCTTCATTTGCATGCTGACAGAAGAAAAGTACATTAAGAATATTACAAATTCTTTCTAGGTTGGTTTGTAAACAACTCACTTTAACAAAATCCGAAAGGACTGCAGATGCTGTAAAGCAGAAACAAAGACAGAAATTGCTGGAAAAGCTCAGCAGGTCTGGCAGCATCTGTGAAGAGGAATCAAAGTTAACATCTTGGGTCAGTTCTGATGAAAGGTTGGACCCAAAATGTTAATTCTGATTTCTCTTCACAGGTGCTGCGAGACCTGCTGAGCTTTTCCAGCAATTTCTGGTTTTGTTTTGAACTCACTTTGACAACCTAGTCATGAAATATGGATAGTACACAGGATGAGTAACAGATTTTGATTTCTGGGATCTAGACTAGTGTCTAGTGCAGATTACTAGGGCAAAAGTGTCTTCTATTTCATTGTCAGCTTTCCCTGGATTTGAGAATATTCCAGAGTGTGTGAATACTTTTCAAAGAAACTTCCAACATGGTCATTCTTGCAAGAAAAATCTAACAGAAATTCAAGAACAACAAAGTCTCTCCATTGCATTGATTGACCTTATTAAAACATCTGGCTTATTAAATCACAATTTGACCACATTAAACTGCAGCTCAGTGGCTGATACTCCAAAGATCTGACAGTCCAAGAACTTCATTGCAATCTTGCAATTACTTCAGGGATGATATTACTAGAACTGTCTTGAATGTGAGACCTGAAATTGATGCCTTAAAAATCCAGACTGGGATCAAGCAAAGCTGTGGGATAACATCCATTTCACTTACAATCTACCTGACCATGGCTATTTACCTCATTGAAGATAAGATGTCCTCTTGTGTCAGTATTAAATAGTGTCTACAGTATTAAATAAAAACATTACCAATCCAAAATTAAACTGACCACAAGAGACATGCACAATTCATAGTGTGTAAAAAATTTCAATGGCTCAGTGCCCACTCTCCACCAAATTTGTAAGTCATTTCTCTATTTCTTCAATTCTGCATAATTAAAGCTTGGCTGGTCCTTACCTTGCTAAAGCTCAATTCAACCCACACCTATTCAGTCATATGCCTTCTGTTTACTGGCTGAAAAAATACTGCAAGGCATCTTGCTTTAACACACGTTTCGTTAACACAAATTCACTGTAACGTGATTAATGAATTGGGGAAATTGTTTCTAAAGTGCAAACGTTTATAACTTGTGGTGGCTGGGACATGATTATTTCACCAACACTTTAAGTACTGTTTCTAAAGCATGATTTTTCTAGAACACAAGAATGCAACAATCACGTTATAGAAGAACTACTTGTACATAGAAGTGATTTTGTCAGTCTCAATCCATTCTTCTGTGGGTTTGAGCCCACAGTCCAAACCTGGCCCAAATTCAACACAAATTATCAATCTCAAGTTGAAAGGTATCAAGAATGAGGAAACACTTTACACCAATTCAGGAGGAGATGTTATTCTGTGACAGAGAGGAGGGAACAATATCCTGATATTGGATTGCTGAAGTAGAAAGTGGTACATGTCCCCTTCCTTGAGCAACTCAATTTATAGAACATCAAAACAGGAAGACATTTTGATTAGAATGGGGTGTCTTCCAACACTACAGTTCCTAGGTTATTTTTAAAAATTATTGACATTTAAGAAAAGTAAATTAGATCTCCTGATTGCATAATTACACATGCAATTTCTCAGAGGAGAGGGTCCCTTTCAGCTAATTAAAGTGAAGTCCCATTAAAAGGCAAGGCAAAATTTATTGGACAGTTAATTTCAAACTCATTTGACACCTCATCAAGAGGATCTTCGGCTTAAACATCTGTGTAAGATCACATCCAGTCATTCTCACACATGCTGTGCCTATTATTGAGTCTTTAATGGGCAATTAATTGTGCAAAGTAGATGGAAAAGGATCACTAGGTCATTCCATATCATTAAAATACCACACTGGCCTGACAGAATGGCTCCAGCTCAGAAAGTCAGAGAATAAACAATTGAACTGTTGTGCTCTCAGTGAGCCGGTTATGAGGGAATATGCCATGAATGCGCATAAAAGAGGGTGTGGGTTTTAAGAGACATACTGGTTGTTCTACTGCAGTGATTCACAAATTTGCAGCTGAGTTTTCCTGATATCTGGAACGATACTCAGCTGAACAAGGCTGCATAGCCTACAGATGCAAGGACTGTTGTCTTCAAAATTGATCCAGAAACTTTTATGGGGAGACAAGTTCATAACCAAATGAATAGCTGGATTCTTTGAGATTGAAGTGAACTCTGTTAGAATTTTAGTCACATCTGAAATTAAGAGAAATGGTGACGGGAGTAGGTGATCGAAGCCACTTCATTTTCTATCTATGTCTGGTCAAAAGGTAAACAGGTGTTATCTGTTTGTAAAATAATTGTTTCTGTGATATTAAACAATATGTAGTAAACCATGATTTATATTAGTTATAGCTGGGAAGTGCAATGCCTGACATGATTAGAACACTGCACATCGATTTGACTTCAGAACTTTCTATCATGGAACATTCCCCTAGGCAATGCTTTCTCCTCCCCACAATACAGGACTTCAAGTTGTGAATGTATTAGCTTCTTAAATGCACCACAAAGTAATTGGTTAAAAATTTCTTCTACTGTTGTTATGTAGCTATTGCCTTGTCCTTTCCTCAAGAATTGCCTTGATGGAATCCTATTATTACAAAATTGAAAAACAGCTCGTCCCTGACAAAGACATTCCATTCATCTGTGCTGACACCCATCAGAAACTATCTCTTGGCACTGCAACAATTCAAGACCTTTGGAATGCTCAGTGGAATCGCTGTAGAATTTTTTTCATCATGTTCTCTGCACCAACAATGTCAAATTTCACAATCATGATAATGCAACAATGACAATCATCTAATCTACAATAAATAGGGGCACATACTGTACAATTTGCTGATGATTCGAGTTGTGATGTCCAGTCATGAGAAAACAAAAGCCTAAAATACATGACGTTTTAATGCCTGTTGAAAGTGAAAGAGATGATACAGTATATACGGTCTGTTCTGTTTCCCTCTTTCTATTATGCCCTATTGTCTTTCTTGTGAATTTTGTGTCAGATGTCAATGCCCTTTCTCTATTTTAAATAGGAGGGATTTGAAGCAGAAGGGTAGACCTTCCCATTGGCCTTCATTTTGCTCTCCCATACCAATTGCTGTTGTCTACAGAAGTGAGACACTTCATCTCATAACTTTTCCCAATAACAAGCAAAAGCTTATTACAAAGTAATGCCAACTTTCCAGTCAGGGTAGCCAGTATTCTGATGACTAAAGCCAGCTGGAAGCCTTCATTGATGCTTACTGATGCAGTCAAATATATACAAGCAGCAAAGAATCAGTCAACCTGAACAGCCAGAGTAGTCAACCAGTTAGTACAAGCCTGTCTGTTGTTTTTGTGCATGTGAAATAGACAACTATTTGACCGAGAAGGAAAGGACTAGCTGACTTCAAATATTCATTTCAACTGACAAGCTTGGAAGTTGGATCCTGAACCAATATGTTGATGGGTATGTTTCCACTGAAAGGCAGAATTTTACGGACTCTTCAAAGTGAGCTTGCAGATGGGAGGATGGCTTGTAAAATTCACAGTGCAGCCTTCCTGCATTTCCCACCCTTTCCCCTCCTCCCTCAACCCATCGGACATTTTGTAGGTGGCAGCTAACAATGAAGTTGACCTGTCTACTGTTGCCCCGGTTGAAGGCTGCTGAAAGGCCACTCCAGCTCAGCCACAATTTTGAGGCTGGCAGGAAGAAATCATGGAGAAGGGTGAGCCTAGTAAATAAGCCCACTCCGGCTTCAAATAAAAAAAGTGGGGTTGGAGGATTCTCCATCGCTGACCACCATTTTGGATCGGGGCACCCATACCCCACGATATGTCCCTTCCAAATTCACCTTCCACCCTCAACAGCCTTGGGTCTTTTCAACATGATCTCCACTCCTTCATATATTCTTCCACCCCCCCCCCCACATTCCACAAACCTCCCCTCCTAGTCCACTCACAAAAGCCCTGGATTTATTTTTCTCCCAGACACCTGGGACTTGGTCCCTTAGCATGAGGTGCAGTCCCAGCAGTGGCCAACACTGCTGGCTGCAGGGAGCTGAAGCCAATCAGATTGGTTCTCTTGAGTGAAGGGTAGAGGTCCTCCATCCACTTAGTTGACCTCCATGGATTATTAGGGAGAATGCATTTCCCACCAACTTGTCATTTGAAAAGTCCTGTTCGATGTTACAGGGAACAACACAAACCCAATTATGATTTATTAAAAAATAGTTTTATCTATCACTAATACGTATTTTTTTTCTTGAAAGTATTAAAATGTAAATAATCTACTTAACAAAATTTTATGGTTAGGATGTAAGAACAAGGTTGACCATTTGCAATTTAAGAGAACTGAGGATTTTCAATTGGCATTTGTTGCACACCATTATGATGTAAATAAAACAGTATTCTCTGTTGATCCAGCATTTTGCATTACATTTCAATAAAATAATGCAAACAGCGTCTTATTTGCCACTTAAATTGCAGTGGGCACTGAGGTCAATTCATGTGATATTGTCCCAAGAGAGCATTTTCAACTGTGTTGGGATAAGAATCAAACTAGAACTGAAATCTAAATTCATTGAGTTTAAAGGAGCTGTATGAAATTTGTTAGCTTTGGAATAGATTTCTCTGGGATTTTATTCAAAGTTCCCTTTAAAAAAGAGCTATTTTTTAAAAAAAACAAATTTCTTTTTCTTTCTCTTCTCAAAGTACTGCAACTGAGCATGCTCCAGGCATCACTATTCCACTGTTGGGATGTTCTTGCTCTTTGAAAATTATTGCCCCATTCTCTAATGGAGGAAGTATAATTGCCTTGGGGTTCTATGGTAAGTGTAGGGGAAAAGTCTGGCTTCAAGACAAAATCTTAGATTCCTACAATGTACGAAAATAGCACCAAGAATTTAATTCATGAATTCAGGTTAAAGACATTAGGCAGGTTTTGTGTGTTAAAGAGATGATTTAATCAAATTTTCAAGATGTTTTGATAAAATGAATTCAGGCAAGTTGTCTACCATGATTAAAGAACTCTAATATAAGGGACACATGTTAAGTAGCTGCAAATTAAGAATAAGAGTCAAAATCAGATGAAAGATTTTCAGCCACAGGATATTAGTGATTTGAATGATATTGACAATTAGAGCATATTGGTTCAAGATGCAATTAGATGATTTTCAACAGATAAGAGATGTTGAAGGTTATTGTGAATGAGCAACAGCCCACTAGTTAGCATTCCACACGACTGCTACCCCATCCACCACTCCCCACACTGCTGCCCACAGAGATCAGCTTCAGCACAAAAAAGGAAATGAGCCTGGTTTCATCTGCTTCTTACTGCACAATATTAGAGCCAGTTATGCTTTAACTCACAAGCCATCAAAGGAGCTTACTTAAAATCTCTAATGAGGTTATGGGAAAAAAATAAGTCACGGATATCATTTTACATCTTTCATCATGGATTATATCAATGAAGGTTGAAACATGTCTTAAACTTCCAGCTTTACTCAGGTATCGTCAATATGAACATCTGTCAAACAATATTCTTTCAATTTTAAATCAAATGTTCAAACCTTTTATTTCAGCAAAGAAATGCAATTGCATCCTTCAAAGGGGTTAATAAATGAATTCTTCATTTTTTTCCACATTTTATTCTTGTTTTCCTTGATTCACAAATTTTTGCCCAATGACATTCCCAAAGATTTTATTTATATATATAGTGCTATAATCTGCAAAAGGCGTCTGGTATTTAAAGGAGTGTTCAAGTACTCCATCGACATTTACATCTATCCTAATACTTCCTCACGCTCCTCAGGGTATTGCGTCCTTATGCCTTTATCTCAATCAAACCTCTCATTACTACCTGATGCCTTTAGAATCTGTAATTAAAGTTCTGGCAGTTTTGACACCAAAAGGTCATTTATTTATCAAATGTTCCTCACATTCACAAATTCAATTAAAATACTTTTTAAATGTGATGCTGGTCGACACCAAATAGTCCGGAGATTATAAAAACAGAGAATTGTAAATCAGCTTTTATATGGGGTGAGTTCTGTTCTGTTACCACAGAGGCCGAGAGCTGATTGGGTTTTTCTCCATACAGCACCTCAAAGTAATTCACTGCACATACACGCTTTGAGTAATTGAGAGATTTGATAATGCACTGTTTATAGACAAGTTGTTTCTTTTCAGACTGACAAATTGAGAATTTCTAACTCTTTAACAATATAAAGGACATTTGGTGGATACGTTTTGATGACTTCAAGCTGATAACCACTGGACCACAGCACAAAAGCACACATGATTCAAGACCAAATGCACAACTGGCATCAAATATCCTCTCTGATGTCGTCATGTGAGATTGAATTTGAGGTAGAGTGTTACCTTGGTGTAGCAATTCCATCCTACATCTGACCTTGACTTGGGAACATTCTGCACCGGCACTAGATGAGACTAGGAAAATGTTCCATTGCCAACTATTGCCCTTACCTTGCTGAGCACAAATCCATCAAATACGGTAAATGGGAAACATATTCAAGGAAGGCTGAGAAATCAAATACTGGCGCCAAACAAAATCTGCAAACTAACCTGTGAATGTTGAAATGCTGTCAATTTCTGGCATCATTAGTTTCATTTAAATAAAGGAAGCCAATTATATAGATGTTATTATCAGTTTGGATTCCCCCCCCCACCTGGTCGGCTTCGACACCTCGATGTGACCACATGGGAACATCGTGCCTGTACATTGGGGTAGCGAGGAGGCCTCTGAGCTGGCAGCTTTCCAATGTCCAGGCAGATCTGGGGCCTCAGCGGGAGAGGTGGTCCCTGCTCGGAGACAGTGAGGGCATTTCCCTGCCAACCAGGGAGTCCACCGAGCCCGGACTTAGGGATGGAGCGAAATCTCAGACTGGGGTGCAGCTGTGAGGGAGCCTGTGCCTCGGCATGTGACCGCTGCGTTGGTAGCAAAGTGCAGGCAAGACTCCCGAGATCCCTGCTCATCCCGTCTCCACTGGCCATGGTCCACCCTTACCATGAGATACGCCCCTGCATTGCTGTTCAAAACGCTCCTGGTTATGGATGTAGTGCTTGCTGAAGTCTTTATGGAACACCTCCTTTAAAATTAGGGTCAACACGGCAGTGCTATAAAATTGACATGTTAAATTTGCTTATTTTTCAAAGGTGCTACACAGAAATCTACAAACGGAGTATCTACCTATTCGCTTTTTAAAATTGAGTCCGCTGAATTCCGTCAATTAGATTAGATTTGATTAGATTCCCTACAGTGTGGAAACAGGCCCTTCGGCCCAACCAGTCCACAACGACCCTCCGAAGAGTAATCCACCCAGAGCCATTTCTCACTGACTGATGCACCTAACACTACGGGCAATTTAGCATGGCCAATCCACCTGACCTGCACATCTTTGGACTTGTTACCAGGCAAATGCAAGCCCATTCATTGGTTGACTCACTGTCTTGATGTCCAAAGATTGTGAATGTATGATTTAAGCCTACACAGACATTAAACTTAATATTTAAAATCTAAACATAATTGTTACATTGGATTCATGAATGTCTTTGATTGAGGGATCAATGTTGTCAGAAAAACTCTCTGTAAACAAAAACAAATTACTAGAAAAGCTCAGCAGTTCTGGCAGCAGCTGTGGAGCGAAATCAGAGTTAATGTTCCAGTCGAGTAATCCTTCCTCACTCTTCCAAATATTACTATAGGACCACGCTAGTCAAACCAAGAAGCAGAAGGGGGAGCCTCATTTTGATATTTCATCTACAAGTACAGATCTTGGGCCATGCAACACTGTCAGCCGAGGCTGTTCAACTATAAAGGAGGAGCAAATTACTGCAGGTGCTGGAATCTGTACTGAAAACAAAAAAAAATGATGGCGATCACAGCAGGTCAGACAGCATCCATGGAGAGAAAGCAAGCTAACGTTTCGAGTCCAGACGACTCTTCACTCAGAGCAGTTTGAATACACAACCTTCTGACTCAGGGGTGAACTATACACTTGAGCCAAGGCTGACCATCTCGAGGGCAATTATGGTTTGTCTTGTTGAGTGATCACATTGCCAGACAATGTACGGATCCAGACAAAGCAAGAACATGCCAAATTTCAATTTCAATCTCGACTGCAGTGATTCAACGGCAGCTCATTGGCTCAGGCTCAGGCTCAATGGTTAGTACTGCTGCCTCACAGCGCCAGGGACGCGGGTTCATTTACAGCCTCGGGCGCCTGTCTGTGTGGGGTTTGCACATTATCCCCGTGTCTGCGTGGGTTTCCTCTGGGCATTCCCGTTTCATCCCACAGTCCAAAGATGTGCAGGTTGGGTGAATTGGTCAAGCCTAAATTGCCCAAAGTGTTCAGGGATGTGAAGGTTAGGTATATTAGTCAGGGTAAATGTGGAGTAATAGGACAGGGGAATGGGTCTGGGTGGGTTACTCTTCTGAAGGTCAGTGTGGACTTGTTGGGCTAAAGGGCCTGTTTCCACGCTGTCGGGATTCTAACCAGGGTTGAATTGAGCTTGCTAAAATTTAGGTCAGAAACCCTGGAGCAAGGAGAGGGAAAGGAAAAAAATCAAAACCTGGTTACCATTCCTGAGTTGTTGTCAGATAACTCGCACAGGAAATTGCATATACAGAATGTGACTATTGCGTGAGGCCAAGATTAGATTCGACAATGAGAAGATCAGTCACTTGGGTAAGATAAAATAGAACTGTCAGTGCTTGTAGAACTATCACCAAGTATGAAGCCAAGAGAGCGGAGAGAATTTAGAGAAAACATAAAGTTGTAAAATGCAAGTTATTATTTAAATTATAGTGAAATCCAAACTGGGAATCAGCATTGACCTTGTAATGACTTATACTAAGTGGAACATTACTAGTGATTTGCAGTGATTTCTCATGCGAACGGTTTTAATTTGGAGTTGTATTTTTTCCAACGTCACACCATATTGTATTATATAAAGATTGCCTGCCATAGTACAATATCAAAGTTGAAATGAAATACAACAAAATGGAGCATTACGTAGTGTATATTCCTGTTCTCGGAATTCGTACATGGCTCTAAGTGGCTTGAATGAGGGTTTAATGCTCCGTGTATTCGCGAGACAATGGCACGATCACTCAGGGTTAAAGCTGATATCCCTCCTCTGGATCATGATTCCTATTTTGTCACTGCTTATTGGAGAAAGGCTGACTGCAAAGAAAGGGCAAGTGAACATCTTCATAGAGGAACTAATCCCATGTCACACTGAACTGCAGGGGATAAGCATGGTTGGTAATTCATACCATGCATACAGAGGAGATTGGAAAAGGGGACAAACATTAAATTAATTCCACCTTTTGCTCTGGTCTGACGCAGCACTTGAATGAGATGTGGCTTAATCTAGTTGTGCAACTTGAGCGGCAAGAGGTTAATGTATAAAGTCAATTCCCACAATTCCTCACCACTCTTGAGAAACACAATTTAAGCTTGTCCATACAAGGCTTCTAGATTTCATAAGGTCAATTTTACTTTTAAAATGTCACACGCGTAGAAATGTTCAAGGCTTTCTTTTCTTAGCCGTATACTAATGCTCTGCTTGGCCGTGAATAAATAACTAGCAAAATAAATGCAAGCACTGCTGTTGTCCTGTGCTTTCTAATTTGAACATTTATCCTGCTTGTGCATCATTTTTTGAAGCAGGTAGTTGAATTCTTCAATGTTGTAGCCCGTCTGTGTTCCACTTACTGACTGTCAAACTTCATTTGCGGAGGACAGGCAGATCGACCTGGGATTTGGTGCCATGTAATCTTTCCGTGCAGCTGATGTCTATTTATTGGATGGGAGCGGGGGCAGGGGAATGCCTTCTCTGTAGTACTAACAATGGAATAATTTCAATACTTTGTATTCCAAAATTTACTTGGAGCCAGAACAGAGGAGAGTGAAATGGTGTGCAATTGGGAATATTCAGAGAAGAAAACACATTCCATAGGCTGAATGGCCTAGCACTGCTTCCTACTTCCCATGTAGGAGAAAGTGAGGACTGCAGATGCTGGAGATCAGAGCTGAAAATGTGTTGCTGGAAAAGCGCAGCAGGTCAGGCAGCATCCAAGGAGCAGGAGAATCGACGTTTCGGGCATGAGCCCTTCTTCAGGAATGAGGAAAGTGTGCCAAGCAGGCTAAGATAAAAGATAGGGAGGAGGGACTTGGGGGAGGGGCGTTGGAAATGCGGTAGGTGGAAGTAGGTTAAGGTGAGGGTGATAGGCCGGAGTGGGGGTGGGGGCGGAGAGGTCAGGAAGAAGATTGCAGGTTAGGAAGGTG
>NC_057710.1:50162034-50163719 GCF_004010195.1 Chiloscyllium plagiosum | reverse complement strand
CTACAGTTTCCTCATTTCCCCTCCCCCACCTTGTCTCAGTCCCAACCCTTGAACTCAGCACCACCTTCCTAACCTGCAATCTTCTTCCTGACCTCTCCGCCCCCACCCCACTCCGGCCTATCATCCTCACCTTAACCTCCTTCCACCTATCACATTTCCAACGCCCCTCCCCAAAGTCCCTTCTCCCTACCTTTTATCTTAGCCTGCTTGGCACACTTTCCTCATTCCTGAGGAAGGGCTCATGCCCGAAATGTCGATTCTCCTGCTCCTTGGATGCTGCCTGACCTGCTGCGCTTTTCCAGCAACACATTTTCAGCTACCTCCCATGTAGCCTACCAAATCAGGCTGTCCGAGTGTCTCTCAGGCTGCAACCTGCTGGGTGCAGTAGAAAAGACATTGTCCATAGTTTGGCCTCTGGACAGTTGCGATAGGGGTTGTAGGGTTCGAGAAATGGAACATTGCAAGGGGGAAATATGAACATTGGTTGCAGAGAAGGTTTGGTAAAATCTTATATGGTATATGGGAAGTGTCAGAAATCACACAATGCTTTTTAGATGTCATAATTGTACCACCACTTCCTCTGGCAGCTCATTCCAAACATGAACTACTCTCTGCATGAAAAAGTTGTTCATTAGGTCCCTTTTAAATCTTTCCCCTCTCAACCTGAACCTATGCCCTCTAGTTTTGCACTCCCCCAACCCAGAGAAAAGACCTTGTCTACTTACCTTATCCATGCCCCTCATGATTTTATAAACCACTACAAGGTCACACCTCAGCCTCAGGTCCTCCAGGGAAAACAGCCCCAGCCCATTAAGCCTCTCCCTATAGCTCAAACCCTCCAACCCTGGCAACATTCTTGTAAATCTTTTTGAATCCTTTCAAGTTTCACAACATTCTTCCTATAGGAGGGAGACCAGAATTGCACACAATATTACAAAAGTGCCCTAACCAATGTCCTGTACAGCCACACATGACCTCCCGACTTCCATACTCAATGTTCTGACCAATAAAGGTAAGTATACTAAACACCTTCTTCACTATCCTATTTACCTGAGACTTCACTTTCAAGGAGCTATGAACCTGCACTCCAAGGTCTCTTTGTTCAGCAATAGACAATAGGTGCAGGAGTAGGCCATTCTGCCCTTCGAGCCTGCACCACCATTCAATATGATCATCCTTAATCAGTATCCTGTTCCTGCCTTATCTCCATAACCCTTGATTCCACTATCCTTGAGAGCTCTATCCAACTGTTTCTTAAATGAATCCAGAGACTGGGCCTCCACTGCCCTCTGGGGCAGAGCATTCCACACAGCCACCACTCTCTGGGTGAAGACGTTTCTCCTCATCTCTGTCCTAAATGGCCTACCCCGTATTTTTAAGCTGTGTCCTCTAGTTCGGTACTCACCCATCAGCAGAAACATGTTTCCTGCTGCCAGAATGTCCAAACCTTTAATAATCTTATATGTCTCAATCAGATCCCCTCTCAGTCTGCTAAACTCAAGGGTATACAAGCCCAGTCGCTCCAGTCTTTCAGCGTAAGGTAATCCCGCCATTCCAGGAATTGACCTCGTGAACCTACGCTGCACTCCCTCAATAGCCAGAATGACTTACCTCAAATTTGGAGACTAGAACTGCACACAATATTCCAGGTGTGGTCTCACCAGGGCCCTATACAGCTGCAGAAG
>NC_057710.1:50140297-50161434 GCF_004010195.1 Chiloscyllium plagiosum | reverse complement strand
TCCTGCTTTCTCTCTCCCACCTTTCTTCAAAAGTGGTACAACTTTAGCCACCCTCCAATCGACAGGAACTGATCCTGAATCTATTGAACTCTGGAAAATAACCACCAACGCATCCACGATTTCTCGAGCCACCTCCTTCAATGTCCTGGGATGTAGACCATCAGGCCCCGGGGACTTATCAACCTTCAGACCTAACAGTCTCTCCAACACCAATTCCTGGCAAATATAAATTCCCTTAGGTTCAGGTCCTTCAGCCACTGTTACCTCACGGAGATTGCTTGTGTCTTCCCCAGTGAACACAGATCTGAAGTACCAATTCAATTCTTCTGCCATTTCTTTGCTCCCCATAATATATTCCCCGTTTCTGTCTTCAAGGACCCAATTTTAGTATTCACCATTTTTTTGCTTTTCACATACCTAAAAAAGCTTTTACTATCCTCCTTTATATTTTTGGCCAGTTTACCTTTGTACCTCATTTTTTCTCTGCGTATTTCCTTCTTAGTAATCCTCTGTTGTTCTTTAAAAGCTTCCCAGTCCTCCGTTTCCCCACTTATCTTTGCTATGTTAAAAGCAACACGCCTTAGGACGTTCCCATTAAGTTTATAAGTCCAGCCCTGATTTGCCTTTCCAAACTGCAGCATCTCACATTAAACTCCATCTGACACTCCTTGGCCCATTGGCCCATCTGGTGGAGATCCTGTTGTAATCTGAGGTAACCTTCTTCGCTGTCCACTACACCTCCAATTTTGGTGTCATTTGCAAACCTACTAACTATTCCTCCTATATTCACATCCAAATCATTTATATAAATGACAAAAAGCACTGGACATTGTAATGAAGACAGCTAATCATGGTGAGGAATTTGGGTGAGAGTCTGTTAACATTTTTCTAAATGGACTTTTTTCCAAGATCAGTCATCCTTGAACAATGATGGAGCAAGACTGAGATATATTGCAAGTGAGTCGATCAAGCATTATTCCCATGCACTATTACAGAGATGATAGCATCATGGTAATGTCAGTGAACCAGCAAACCAGAGGCCCAGGCTACTGCTGAACAGTCTCTACCTGAGAAAGTCACAGCTGAAGGACACCCAAGCATGTGGAGTCCAGAGGTCCAGAGTAATTGTCTGTGAATACTATTTCCTCCAAATGAGCAAAGTGCATTGTTACTGCACACTGAGGATGTCCTGGGACTCCATCACTGAAGGAAGCCTTCTGCTGCAGTCAGACCTGTGACCTGAAGGGGAGGGTGACCATCTCTCCTTGCTGTGGCCAAGGTAACAGCTATGCTAAATTTTTATGCGACAATGATCCACTGGGGATCTTTCAATCCTCAACTCACAAATGTATCAAGGTTGTTACTGATACATTTTGCCAGTTCACACTACTTTGTTTTGTTTCACAAGTACGAGTCAGCGTTACAGGTAGTAGGTTTTGCCAACATAGTTTGACTCTCCCAGGTACAGCTGCTACACAGTGTACATGAGCATCATATAATACAGCTAACTGCCTCAATAGAAAAGCATTCTACTTCATCAGCTTTATGTCATCTGTGATCATATGGCACTAGAAATCGCAGAATATGCTGGCAGTGGTGAATTCTTCTGCACATGGTGAGAGCACAATAGCACGATGCCATAGAGATCTAGTGCATATATAATGAGCTGAGTGACATAAAATTGCATGAGAAAACTTCCAGAGCTCACAGAGAGAAACTCTCCATGGATCTCCTAGAAATCATCACAGACCCAATTTTTGGTAATATTAAGTACTATTAAATTATCAATTTATTGCAATAATTCATCTGGTTTAGGAATGTTCTTCAGGGAAAGAAATCTGGCATTCTCATGCAGTCTGACCTACGTGCAACTTTAGACCCACAACAATGTATTTCACTCTTAGATGCCTTTTAAATGGTCCAGTAATCAAAGAATTCAAGGCCAGTTATCGGTGGACACCAAATGTTGACCTTGCCAGCAAAGCCCACACTCCATGAAAGAATGAAGGAAATTCATCCAATCAAATGTCCCAGAAGAGCAGGTAACTGATGGATTAGCATGATGCAGTACAGAAAATCTGAACAAAAATGGAAAGAACTGCGGCTGCTGTAAATCAGAAACAAAAACAGAGGTTGCTGGAAAAGCTCAATAGGTTTTGCAGCATTTTTGAAGAGTAATCAAAGTTAATATTTCTGGTCCAGTGACCCTTCCTCAGAACTAAGAAAGGGTCACCAGACCTGAAACGTTAACTTTGATTTCTCTCCATGGAAAATCTGAAACCAGTTGACTACCAAATTGGATAAATTGCTTCCAAGGTATGAACATCTACAGAAAACAGAGACATGAACAGAAGCTGTGCAATAACTAATCTTTTTTATGCAATACAAGGCCATAAATTAACAATGTTGAAAGCTGAACCATCTCTGTAATGCAGATAATATGCAGGATTTTCCCTGCAGTCAGGAATGAAATGCAGATCAGAAGCCCATTCTGTGTGAGAAACAGTCACTCATTGTGATTTTCCAAGTAAGGATGGCAGGCAGTTGAAGCTGGAGGGACAATTAGAGTTTTCCAACTTGAAAGCAGCAAGCTACAATAGAAGATAAGCAAGAAAGAGGGATCTTCAGAACTGAGGTGACCTCTCACTACTTCATTTTAAATTTAACCATAAGGTATATTTTGCAGTCAGGCCATTACCATGGGTGATAGAGGTACAGGAACCTCCTTTACAAATTGTGGTTGCTGCAGCACGCTGGCAGGTAGGAATAGCCTCAGTGTTGGTCCATGATCTGTTTTCAGAAGGTTGCCTCCAGGTATTTGAATGAGATCTTGCTGCCTGCAGGACCTTGGTGGCTGACTGGAAATTTCGAGTCTGCCTCCGGTAATTGGTCTTATTTGGCCTTCAAACTCTGATCAGAATATGTGCCCAGGATAGGATGACGCCCAAATACTGGCCATTATGGCTTTTTTCATGCTTAATGTCTCCAATCCTGGCCCTGAAGGGGAGTAATAATCAAGCTTGATATCCAATAGCTTACTATTAGGCATTGCATTTGTACCAGATCTCCACCTCTGTATTGTTGATCTGAAATGCATACCATCAGTTATACAATTTTCTTCCCAATTTGTTAACATTGTCCGATTGGATTCTATCTGAAGGATGTTCGAGTACAGATAATGTGTTCCAGCTGTGTGATAAAGTCATTTACTAATATTGTCACCGTATTCCCATTTTGATTCCTACATTTTAACCAGAAATAATTAATAATGCAATTTAGATTGTCTAACTAAATTTATGAAATTGTTAATGGAAAAGAAAATCAGCGAAGATGTACAGTGGACAGCTGACTCCTTGATGTCTTTCTTCCAGTAGTGGCCAAATCAAAACAAGGCCCTCTGTATATGATGATTGAGGCTTTTCGACTGTTTTTCTGTCAATTAGCTTGCTAACTTTCAAACCAAATTTGCTTGGCTCAGATATATTTTTACTTTATTGAACCTAGAATTTTTCCAGGCTAACGCTTTATTCCCATTCTCTGCTTTAACATCGAACCCAGCGATATTCTGCTGACTGTTTCACAACTTTCTAATCTCAATTCAGTTAATTGCTCGATTTAATTTCCACAATTTATATCAAGCAATTCTTTTTGCTTTATTAATGATCTAGAAATTTGTTCTGGATGCATTCCACAAAGTTATCCCCAATTTCCTGACATGGATTTTTTTTATCATACAACATTGACATAGTGAATATCACTTGATTTTAAACTGCTCTTAACTGTCTGCAGATCTCCACCTCTGTATTGTTGATCTGAAATGCATACCATCAGTTATACAATTTTCTTCCCAATTTGTTAACATTGTCCGATTGGATTCTATCTGAAGGATGTTCGAGTACAGATAATGTGTTCCAGCTGTGTGATAAAGTCATTTACTAATATTGTCACCGTATTCCCATTTTGATTCCTACATTTTAACCAGAAATATTAAGTTCTCAGTCCAATTGAAACTTCAGTTATGGTTTTATCATAAATATTACATTAGATTCCTCAAAGACTACCATTGTTTCTAACTCATTGATCTTGCTTTTTGAGTGTTTTCTCACTATTTGTTACAGCTAAACCTTTTCATCCTATTTTAAGCCTATATTAATTCTGATCTTTACTTTCAAACCCAAACCTTATTACCACCCATGCCAAATAACTTTAAACTATTCACCAATCACCTATTTTTTTCTATCAGTAAGGACATGAGTGCTGATTTTAATTCAGATAAAAACCATTTTTAGGCAATGTTTTTCTTTGATCTAGAAATTGGTCTGATTTTTCAAGGATGTGACTTAACTTTTGAACAAATACTGCAAGCAAATACTGGTAATCATCTCCTTTTTCTCAATCCATCCAAGACCTCTAATTTGCATTCTCGTCCCTAACATTTTAAGCACCACATACATCACCCCTACTTCTTATCTTGATTCTAATATGGATTACTACTTTGCCTTTTTTCTGTCCTTTCCAAAAGTTTTTAAAGTGTATGATATATGCTTCTACCCTGGTACCCATTTTGGATCTCCTGCACCTAAATTTTGATTATTAAATTGATTCCTGGAATGAGAGTTTGGTCTTATGATGAGAAGTTGAATAAATTGTGCTTCAAAATCTGTGAGCTCAGAAGAAGGAGTGGCGATTTCATGGCAATGTAGAAGACTCTGCTCTGGCTTGACAGGGTAAAAACTGAGAACTTATTTCCCATGACTGACACCTCTAGTACAGCCTCAGGATAAGGGGACAATCATGTTAAGGAGTCTTAGAGTCATAGAGATGAACAGCATGGAAACAGACCCTTTGGTCCAACTTGTCCATGCCGACCAGATATCCCAAACCAATCTGGTCCCACCTGCCAGCGCCCGGCCCATATCCATCCAAACCCATCCTTTTCATATACCCATCCAGATGCCTTTTAAATGTTGCAATCGTACTAGCCTCCGCCACTTCCTCTGGCAGCTCATTCCACACATGTACGGCTCTCTATGTGAAAAAGTTGCCTCTTAAGTCTCGTTTATATCTTTCCCCCCCTCGCCCTAAACCAATGCCCTCTAGTTCTGGACTCCCCATCCCAGGGAAGAGATTTTATCTATTTACACTATTCATGCCCCTCATGATTTTCTAAACCTCTATAAGGTCACCCCTCAGCCTCCGACACTCCAGAAAACAGCCCCAGCCTGTTCAACCTCTCCCCATAACATAAATTCTCCAACCCTGGCAACATCCTTGTAAATCTTTTTTGAACCCTTTCAACTTTCACAACATCCTTCCGATAGGAAGGAGACCAGAATTACATGCAATATTCCAAAAGGGACTGAACCAATGTCCTGTACAGCTGCAACATGACCTCCCAACTCCTGTACTCAATACTCTGACCAATAAAGGAAAGCATGCCAAACACCTTCTTCACTATCCTATCTACCTGGTACTCCACTTTCAAGGAGCTATGAACCTGCACTCCAAGGTCTTTTTGTTCAGCAACACTCCCTAGGACCTTACCATTAAATGTACATTAACTGTAAGGTGGACATTTTTCAAGATGTCACCATTATTTCCCTACAGTCTATACCTTCCATGTCCTTTTCGATAGTAAACACTGATGCAAAATACTTGGTTTACTATCTCGCCCATCTCCTGCTGTTCCACACAAGGCCGCCTTGCTGATCTATGAAGGGCCCTATTCTCTCCCTAGTTACCCTTCTGGCCTTAATCTATTTGTAAAAACCCTTTGGATTCTCCTTAACTCTATTTGCCGAAGCTATCCCCTTTTGCCCTCCTGATTTACCTATTAAGTATACTCTTACCACCTTTATACTCTTCTAAGGATTCATTCAGTCTATCTTGTCTATACTTGATATAATCTTCTTTCTTTTTCTTAACCAAACCCTCAATTTCTTTCATCATTCAGCACTCTCTACATCCACCAGCCTTTCCTTTCACCCTGACAGGAACATACTTTCTCTGGATTCTCGTTATCTCATTTCTGAAGGCTTCCCATTTTCCAGCTGTCCCGTTACCTGCAAACATCTGCCCCCAATCAGCTTTTGAAAGTCCTTGCCTAATACCATCAAAATTAGCCTTTCTCCAATTTAGAACTTCAACTTTTAGATCTGGTCTATCCTTTTCCATTACGATTTTAAAACTAATAGAATTATGGTCGCTGGCCCCAAAGTGCTCCCCCACTGACACCTCAGTCACCTGCCCTGCCTTATTTCCCAAGAGTAGGTCAAGTTTTGCACCTTCTCTAGTAGGCACATCCATATACCGAATCAGAAAATTCTCTTGTTCACACTTAACAAATTCTTCTTCATCTAAACCCTTAACACTATGGCAGTCCCAGTCCATGTTTGGAAAGTTAAAATTCCCTACCATAACCACCCTATTATTCTTGCAGATAGCTGAGATCTCCTTACAAATCTGTTTCTCAATTTCCCTCTGATTATTCAGGGGTCTACCATACAATCCCAAAAAGGTGATCATCCCTTTCTTATTTCTCAGTTCCACCCAAATAACTTCCTTGGATGTATTTCTGGGAATATCTGCCCTTAGCACAGCTGTAATGCTATCCCTTATCAAAAACGCTACTCCCCCTCCTCTCTTGCCTCCCTTTCTGTCCTTCCTGTAGCATTTGCATCCTGGAACATTAAGCTGCCAGTCCTGTGCATTCCTGAGTCATGTTTCTGTAATTGCTATGATATCCCAGTCCCATGTTCCTTACCATGTCCTGAGTTCATCTGCCTTCCCTGTTAGACCTCTTGCATTGAAATAAACACAGTTTAATTTATCAGTCCTACCTTGTTCTCTGCTTTGTCCCTGCCTACCTGTTTGACTTGCTTCTGTTTTCAACTGTACTAATCTGAGATTGATTTCTTTCCTCAGTATCTCCCTGGGGCCCAATACCACCCCCCCCCCCACCCCCCACCCCATCTTACTAGTTTAAATCCTCCTGAGCAGCTCTAGCAAATCTTCCTGCCAGTATATTAGTCCCCTTCCAATTCAGGTGCAATCCATCCTTCTTGTACAAGTCACTTCTACCCCAGAAGAGATTCCAGTCATCCAAAAATGTGAATCCTTCTCCCAGACACCAGCTCCTCAGCCATACATTCATCTGCTATATCCTCCTATTCCTACCCTCACTAGCTCGTAGCACCAGGAGTAATCCAGATATTACTACTCTTGAGGATCTCCTTTTTAAATTCCTGCCTAACTGTCTATATTCTCCTTTCAGAATCTCATCTTTTTCCCTTCCTATATCATTGGTTCCAATGTGTACAATGACCTCCTGCTGGGCCCTCTCCCCCGTGAGAACATTCTGCATCGTCTCTGAGACATCCTTGATCCTGGCACCATGGAGGCAATGCACCATTCTGATTTTTCGCTGCTAGCCACAGAAACATCTGTCTGTGCCTCAGACTAGAGAGTTCCCTAACACAATTGATCACTTGGAACCCAAAGTCCCCTCATTGCGTTAGAACCAGTCTCGATACCAGAAACTTGGCTGTTCTTGCAACATTCCCCAGAGAATCCATTACCTCCTACATTTTCCAGAACAGCATACTTGTTTGAAATGGGGACAGTCACAGAAGACTCCTGTACTACCTGCCGACCTCTTTTACTTTTCCTGGCATTAACCCATCGATGTGACTGTATCTGCAACTTTTTTCACTTCCTATAACTGCCATTCATCACATCCCCTTGCTCTTGTAAAGTCCTCATTGCAGATATAATCCTCAGTAACACATAAACTCTCCCTAAACTCCCACATCCAACAAGAAGAGCATATCACTCTACTAAAGGCCATTTTTGTTCCTTCCAAGCTACAGACCCAGAAAATAGCACTGTCTTATCCTCTACAAACACTACTCCAGGCTAATTTAATACTTATTGCATATAATTTTAAGTTTAATCAAGAGACATATTTCAATAAAACATATAATCAAGAAGGAACCCACTCTACTCACCACTGCAGAGTCTTTGTTAGGCCACACTTAAAGCTATTCACTTATCTGTTTCTGTGTTGTGACCTCTCCCAAACAGGTTCCTCCAAGATCAGTTGTGAATTTCGCTGTTTGTTAAGATTTCCGAGATGCACTACGATTTCCAATAATACATGAATTCAAACAGCAAAGGCAGTAACTGTGGTTCACTGCTGTGTCAGTTACCAATGTGGGTTTCTTCCTCTCTCTCTCTCTCTCTCTCCTGCACTGACCTCACCATGTGCTTCCTTTTAAAAGTGCTGTTGTTCTGACCTTTCTTTCCTCCAAAGTTCCAAATCAATGCAACAGCTTATACAACAGTAATGCTGCTCCTGGAATTCAAGGAAATCACCTCCAACACCTAAAATACCTCAAAAAAGGAGCTGCCTGTTACAGCCAGAAATTTTGGACTGAGATAAAGAGAAACTTATTCACTCAAGAGGTTGTGAACCTTTGGACTTTTCTAGCCGGGGCCATTGTAAATGCTCCACCACTGAATATCTTTAAGGTTGAAATGAACAGATATTTGGTCTCTCAGGTAATCGAGGGGCACGGAGAAAGGGCAGGGAGTGGATTTGAAGAATAAAATCAGCTGTGATCATATTCAATGTCAGAGCAACTCAGAGGGCTGTAGGATCTATGTCTTCTATTTTGTATGTTCTTATTCTACCATTACTGCTTTTTCTGTACTCTTCATTCTATGAGATATATTTAGAAATGACATAATTTCATGTGATATTCAAGTTTATATCTCAGTGGACTGTTATTATTAAGCAAAAAAAAACTTTAGTTTCTTCATCTTCAACCTATGCTGATTGGCACATAAATCTGACAACAATGAGACATTCTAGCTTTAATTTTTAATTATGTAAGTGAGAGGGTGATCTGTTGTATGCTTTTACTCTTTGAAACATAATGCTGTTGTTTTGTCTTAAATAAAATAAGACTCCTGTGGAGAGTCGTACAACATAACTGCATGGCAGAGTGTTTGTCACCCTATCCAGGCTATACTCTGGACAGCAGATTCAATGCCAATCCACCTCCTTCCTGGAAGGGAAGAAACATTGAATATTAATAATCTATATTTCTCCATAACACATAACCTATGAATCAGAACATTTTGCAAAGGTTTTAGTTAGTGATTATATTATTGAGATTTATCTCTTTTTAGAAACGGTTAGTGATCGCCTTTCAAATTATTCCGGGGAGTGGGGGTGGAGTAAAGGTTTGTATTGTCATGGCAATGAAGTGGACATGGAGTGGCTGCTGATTGGACTGACAGTACTGCCATCCTTCATCTTAATGAGCATCCAAAATCCATATCATTTAGGTTTTCTAAAGGATAATTTCTGAAGCTGTTATGTCGCAAAATAACACAATACTGCACAGAGAACTGTTCCAAACGGTTTAATTCATGTCTCAGGCACTGATCCACATCTTCCGAAGCTATTTGCTCTTTCGCAATTGTAAATGGTCGTAGGAATAAAAACGTGGATAAGTGTCTGACAGCCAGACTTAGAGAATATTTACCTAAAACCCATGAATATTATTAAGCCAGCTTTAGTGCTTGCAAATCCTCAAGAAGGGGATTAAAGGGGTTACTATGTGCATGCCTGTCTGTCACACAAATATCATGATGATAACAACTCATATTGTCATATAAAGCCTCTGCTTATATAAGATAGAATTTCTTAAACCTCTTCAAAAGAATACTGAAGTATGCTGATGCACTCAAATATCCGCAGCACAACACTCAGCATCTCTTGTAGCTCTTTTCCTCTCAGCCCCTGTGCATATACAGTGATCAACTTTAACATTTGATATTATAAAAGCATGCTTTGTATTGTCTTTTTCACAGTTGCTGCAGTTCATGAACACTAGTTAATTTAACACCATAAATTCAGTCAGGAAACGTGAACTGTTCTGACAAAAAAATGAACTCTCTTATATGAGGAGTCATGGAATCTGAAATGGACAACAATGTATCGGAAATAATTTTCGTATCATTGCCTACAATGTCATCAATCAATGTGTTTCTATCCCATCGCAACGTTTACTTTCTTTTTGTGATGGTTCACTGTTCATTTTTTCTTTTTTCCTCTGTTTTCTTCCTTTGCTTCAAGAATGCGATATTAAACTCCGCTGCTTCAAGAATCATTACACATGATGCTCTAACCTCATTGTTCCCAAGAAAAGTCCCTTCTGGGGACCAGTATGCTGAACTCTTTATTGCTTTCTTAAAAAATGCTTATGGTGACTCTTTAGTGGAAACAAAATATTTAATTTTAATTCTTATCATAAACTGCAAGTAAGGACTTAAGCATGAAATGAGAAATGGTCACCAATTGCTTGAGCCAGCTCTTGCTAGCAGACCCTAAAGTTTACATAACTTACTTATTCTACACAAATAACTTTGTAAGAGTAAATATGTTGAGGTTACATACATTGTCACATAATATGCCAGACATTTTAAACAATGACATTGCATTTTATATGACTTGAAGCTCTCATACAGTGCAGGGACTCTGTCTGTGAATTGCCCATGGTGCATTGAGCATACACTGTCAAAAGTCTAAACGCTCCAGTAATTATTTACTTATCCATTTCATGATCGAAAACTATGGGCTGAGTTTTTAAATGAGAAAGGGTCAGGATATTATATGGGGATTATTTTAAAATGGCAGTTCTGGAAGTTGCCTCTGGAAAGGTCTCCAGTGGGTAGGGAATGGAAAAGCACTCACCTCCAACTAGTTGAGAAACTTATCAGCCCTGATTGAATGGTGTAGCCGACTCAATGGGCTGAATGGCCTAATTTCTGCTCCTATGTCTTATGGTCTAATTCATGGCCCATTAAACTCTTTGAGGAGCTTGTTAATCCTTTGGACGAGAGTGGTCAGCACTGTAAAGTTAAATGGTAGTTTCAATAAATCCCAACAGTCTGGTACATGTTAGCGCACAGCTGTCAGGTTCTCTGTGATGCAAAGGAATGGTTTAATTTAAACTTAGAAAATCACCGAGCCCTCTGGTGTTGTGCACTTGAATATGTGTCATACCTAAACTTTGCCCATCGCACTTCGTCTTGTGTGTTTATGTTGCTGGCCCTCTGAGGATCTGCTTACTCTGTACAGCAAGGCAGTGGCAGATCTGATATGTTTACACTCTGTCTCTGCCACTGCTGGTGAGAAATCAGCTTCAGCCTCAAGGCACTAATTATGGATTAGGCTAACATCCTGTGTACCTAGGTCTTTTAGAGAGAAATCAGGATGAGTACAAAATGTTATTCTTGTTACCAATACCCACATCACATGAAAAAAAGTAAAATTAGCATTGCGAAGGTGAAAACGTTGTACCAAATTGCTGGGATCCAAAATTCATCTCGTGTCATGTTCCCTTCCCTGAAAGCAGTATGTTTGGATTGCAGTTGAAAAGAAAGAATGTGGGAGATGAATGACTCCACAATAGTTTAGAAAGGCCTGGAAAAAATCAGTTATAGAAGGAAAACATCCACTTTTTTTCCTTTATTATTCTCAACAAATTTTCAGATGCATTTAGAAGCACTATGTTTCCAAATGCTTTCCCTGTTGAATGAACAATGGGACCAAGCACACAATACACAGAAATACCAATTTAAAAGGAAAGTAACATTTATATTGTAAGATAGGTGAGTGCTGAATGTTGACAATGGACTCTGATTAGTAAAGGCATTGTCATGGAGAATGCACCAATTAATGGGGACTGACAGTTAAATGACAAGCTTTCTTTAAATTTTATTGATTGATTTAATAATTGAGTTATTGTTGTTTCATGTACAGTGAAAAGTGTTGTTTTGTATGCTATATAGGCCGATCGTACCATACAAATTGCATCAGGGTAACAGGGTAGAGTGCACAATACATTGTTACAAACGCAGAGAGAGGGAGATGAGAATTAGCATTTGAGAGTTCCATTCGAAAGTCTGATAACTGCAGGGAAGGAGCCTTTCTCTTATTTTTATTCATTCATGGGATGAGGACGTCACTGACTAGGCACCATTTATTGCCGATCCCTAATTGCCCAGAGGGAAGTTAAAAAAGTATAACCACAGTGGGAGGAGTCTTTGATTATATTGGTTGCTTTGCTGAAGCAGCAGGAGGTATAGACAGAGTCAGTGGATAGAAGGCTGGTTTGTGTGATTGCCTGGACCGTGTTCATGATGCTCAGTAGTTTCTTGTGGTCTTGGGAAGAGCAGTTGCCAAACTACACTGTGATGCATCAGATAGGATGCTTTCTATGGTCCATCCATAAAAATGGTAAGAGTCCTTGTGGATATGCTGTATTTCCTTAGCGTCCGGAGGAAGTAGAGACATTGTTATGCTTTCTTGACCATCGTATTGATGTGGGTGGACCACGACAGATTGCTGGTTATCATCACACCCAGGAAGTTGATGCTCTTGACCATCTCCACCTCAGCACCATTGATGCAAGAAGAGGTGTGCCCTCCACTCCACTTCCTGAAGTCAATGAGCAAGTGTTTTGTTTTTCTAGTGTTGTTGGAGAGATTGTTGTCTTTGCACCATGCCGCTAAGCACTCAATCTCTTTCCTGTATTCTGTCTCATCATTGTTTGAGATCCAACCTACAATGATAGTGTCATCAGCAAACTTATAAATGGAACTGAGGCAGAATTTAGCAACATAGTCGTGAGTGTATATGGAGTACACAGCCCTGAGGGGCATTGGTGTTGAGTATTATATTGGAGGAGGTGTGGTCGCTTATTCTTACTGAGTCCAATCTATGGGTCAAGAACTTGAGGATCCAGTTACAGAAAGAGGAGCCGAGACCAAGGTCTCAGAGTGAGACATGAGTTTGCTTGGAATTATGTTATTGAAGGCGGAACTGTAGTCAATAAGTAAGAGCCTGACATAGGTATCCTTGTTATTCAGATGTTCCAGGGATAGAGGTAGAGGCAAGGATATGGCATTCATTGTGGACCTGTTGTGCTGGTAGGCAAATTGCAAAGGACCAAGGTAATTTGGGAGGCCGAATTGATGTGAGCGATGACTAACCCCTCGAAGCACTTCATAATTACAGAGGTCAGAGCCACCTGGTCATTGAGACATGCTGCATAATTATTTGGCACCCAGGATCATGGTGGTCTTCTTGAAGCATGTGGAAACTTCAGAACATAGTGAGGAGAGGTTAAGATTAGATTAGATTAGATTAGATTACATTACAGTGTGGAAACAAGCCCTTCGGCCCAAAAAGTCCACACCGACCCGCCGAAGCGCAACCCACCCATACCCCTACATTTACCCCTTCACCTAACACTACAGGCAATTTAGCATGGCCAATTCACCTGACCTGCACATCTTTGGACTGTGGGAGGAAACTGGAGCACCCGGAGGAAACCCACGCAGACACGGGGAGAACGTGCAAACTCCACACAGTCAGTCGCCTGAGAATGGAATTGAACCGGGGTCTCAGGTGCTGTGAGGCAGCAGTGCTAACCACTGTGCCACCGTGCCGCCCACAAAGATGTCTGAGAAATATTCCAGCCAGCTCATTCACCCAGGATCTGAGTGTATTGCCTGGGACTCCAGCCAGGCCAGTCTCTTTCTGTGGGTTCGATCTGACGTTTGTGATGGTGACCGTGGGTACAAGTTCATCCCAGCCTGTTGGGATGTGACATTATTTCACTGAGCTTCTGTTCAAGGCGAGCACAGATTGTATTCAGCTTAACCGGTAGGTATGTACTATTGCCCATGGTTCTGTCCGAACTTTGCTTTTGTATCTCGTTATGTCGTGTAAGCCTTGCCACAAATGACCAGTATCAGTTTGGTTGGTTTGGGTCTCAAGTAGGACAAGGTCTTTAACCTAGACAGCTTAATACTGATCTGACCCTGACAGGCAAAGATTTACCCTAACAAATAAATTAGAACTAGGCTTGCAATGCAGCACATTTGCATGTACTGGTGGCTGCCCATCTTAATACACAGGACCCTATTTTCTTGCAGTCAGATGAAACATGTTCACTCACTTTGTCTGTTTCAATTTAACAAAATAGGTGACAGGTTATCTGTTTAATTTCTGAGGGCAGTGCCATTACCAATCAGTCAACCTACCTGGTGTTGGCGATTAACTATCAGTCATCATACAACTGGTGTATTCTCCAAGTCTGGTATTGTTTCATGGCTGGTTATTTTGGTTATGATTAGCTCAGGAGATGTCTCTGACCCACTAGGTCCCATGCAATCAGCAAGTAAATATGTCTGGTGAGGGCTTTGGTTAACTCAGTTGGTTCAATTATGATTCAGAATAAGGCCAACAGTGTGGATTTGATACAAAAAGAGAAAGTGCTGGAGAAATGCTACAGGGCTAGTAGCATCTGTTGAGTGAAAGCAGAGTTAAAGTTCAAGTTCAGCATCCTTCTTCGGAACTCACTGCACACAAAATGTGAACTCTGCTTTCCCTCCACAGATGGTGGCAAACCTGCTGAGGTTTTCTTGAAATTTCCATTTTTGTTTCAGATTTCCAGCATCCATTTCTTTATTTGATTTTATTGTGGGTTTGATTTGTGATCTGGATGAAGTAGAAGTAAGACATGCCTCCTCAATGAAAGATAATGGCAAATCACTGCTGACAAAAATTGTCAAAGGAAACAACTCAGGATGAAGCATCATGAGCCAATGAGCCGAAGGAGCTGCCCTGGCCAGAACACGCATGAATCAATGTGTGATGGTGGGAAGAGAATTCAACTGGAGGAATAATAACCTCCCTCTTTCTTTGTCCCTATGCCCCAAATCATCTTAAGAAACTCTTTACTCTGTTACTGTCTTGAATTCACTGTTACTCTTCCAATATCCTTTGTATGTGTCCTGTGCTGTTCAGATAGTACAGTATTTGTTTGTGCTATCCCTAGTAGATTTGCAGTGATTACAATCTGTGCTCCATAATATTGCAATCCATTTTAGTTATGTAAAATCTGGTTTGCCTTCTTGCTGTGTTGGAAGCAAGCCTCACTAGTTTCCTTATTATTAAATGCAATTATAAATATGTTGCTTATAAATGCAGTTGCTTATAAATGCAGTTGTTTATAAATGCAGTTGCTTATAAATGCAGATGAAACTTTGTTGAGAATATTTGGATGCTTTCCTTCAACAAACTGTTGAATTCCTCACCTCCCTTATTCATTCCTTTCACCCACAATCTACACATAATGTTTTCTGTAAACTCTGCTGAACAACATTTTCCTTCATGATGTTTCCCCCCTAATCTTTCTCCATCTTTCTCAAGATATGGATACCTGGGCCAAAAAAGTTTCATTTTTTCAGACCTGTTTGGCAGTGATTGCTTGCAACTGATTTGCCCATGAAAGACATCACCCTGCAGCTTAATTCTCAGCCAAACGTATACAGTACATGCAATATTCTTCCAATCAGGGTAAATGGAGACCAGAAGTGGGAATCCAATTAGATTTTGACTCCTTCCTTTACTGAAGTCCCACATGACATCAATACCACTGTCCCAAAAAAGACTGACTAATCCAGAACAAACCAGGGATTGCACATGGTCAGTATGATTCTGTTATTCACTGAATACCCCATAACTCTATTAATATATCAGCCATAGCCAACATGAATGGAGGTTCTTTTCCTTCTCTTCATTAATCATTCTGCTCAGCTTCTGGCTAATTCTCACAGGAATCTTTAGCCCATTTTACACTGACGGCAATAAAACTTGCACTATTGTTATCAATGCCATTGTTAAAAATGACTTCATTCTCCTTCTTCATAAAAGGAAGCAAGCGAACAAAAAGTGACTGTAATGTAGGCTTGAACATTTAATTGTATTTCAGTTCCACAGACTCAAGAAATATCGATAAAGAATACACACAATTGTAACCTTCCAGGGTCTCAACAGTCTCAATACAATATCTGGAAAAATATACATCTACACAATGTGAAATTTAAAATGATAATATTCTTCAGTACCCAGGCGTAGCAACTTTTATGAAATTAAAGAATAGCGACACCATCGACAAATCTGCAATGATTAACCAGATGTTCCAGTGACAGTGAAAAATACAGCACCACAGTAAAATTGAATTTTCTTAACAAAACCTGATAACACCATTTTTTTTAGGTATTTTATAATAAAGGAGGATATTGCACAGATTTTATTTCTGATAGTCATGAAATCTATTTAATGCTGGTCAACAGAAGAGATTTGTATCTATCTCAATCTCACATATGAAGGCACTGATGTTTGCAAGTTATTTCAGAAGGGATACTCTGAACACAGGCATGAGGCAGGATTCTGAACTCTGTTGAAATGAAAATGGACCTGAGTTTTAGAGTGTATTGTCCCTAAAGCATCATGACAGTGCAATGTGGCTATGGCAGAAGTAAATATGGCACTAGGATGTATTGCTAGGATGATCTAATATAAACAAAGAGTGCTACAGACTTTGTGTAAGACACTGTTTTGACCTCAATGTCTCCAGTACTGAAGGCAGTTGAAGGTAATGTTTTTGCCTTACTTCTTGTCTCATTTATGTTCCAATATTACCCCAACCATACTTCTCATTGATATTGTTGTTTCTAATTTCTGTCCAATACAATTGACTTGATTCTTTGCCTCCCAAATATCACACCCCCCACTTCATGTTTGATTTGTAAATCGCTTACATAGCTAACTGCTTATAAGGAGCTCCCTTACACCTCATTTTCTTACCTGAGGCAAGATTTACCCCTCAACTAACATCAATGTAACGTATTACCTGGGCATTATCATCTTCAGTGAAAGTTTGTGAGACACAACTGCTTGTGAGTCTGTTCACCTGCTTATATAGCTCAAAACCTAAAGGATGGATTTTAACAAAAAGTCATAAATAGATTTGATTTGCTCCATGGAAAAATTGATCAGGTTTTAGTGAGGGTGTGAATCTGGATCCTTGAAGTTTCTAAAGTATCTTTTAACATTGGGACAACTGTCAAATTGATGTTTTTTTTCAAATCAAACACAGAAAATGCTAGAGAAGCTTGGCAAGTCTGGCAGCATCTTTAGAGAAAAAATAGAGTTACTGTTTTGAGTCAGCTATGACCCTTCCAGACTTGAAGCGTTGACTCTGTTTTTCTCTCTACAGATTATGCCAGATCTGCTGAATTTCTCAAGCTTTCTCTGTGTTTGTTTCAGATTTCCAACATCTGTAGTATTCTCCTTTCAAATTCCTTTGTTTTGGAATCTTGTGAGTTGCCTCGGGTGCTCTGACAGAATTTGTCACAGCCATCAGAACATGAGCAGAGTTTTCAGAGCAAGATGTATTGTGCTGAAACATCCTTATTAAGATCGAAGTTCTTAATAAGACATATCTATTTTTCAGCTTTGTTGTTCCAGAGCATCAACCAGACAGGAGGGGACTTTCAGGAAGAGCTGCATAATTCTGATAACATAGAGTTAACAGCATAATGTAGGTATGAACTCCACTGAGCCCAGGGAAAAATGTAGAAGATTAATAAAACATCCCTAACTATTATAGGCTTCGATATCTGGGACTTTGTATGTCTACAAGTGTTTAAACCATGAGGTGGAGGCATTTGGAACAAAAAAAAGGATTTAGACTGGTGCACATGGTAAGCTATGTAAATAATGTAGATCTGGGGAATAAGAACCAGGGGAATAAATGTGACTTAATGAAGCAAAGAACTAAAGAAAATGTCAGGAGATCTTTCCTTTCATAAATTTTGGGAACAAATTTTGCAGATATTTGTAAGGGAGCTAAGCAAGTTCTTGGCTTAATAATGATCTCAATGTGCCTCAAATGTTGGGTGATGTGCTCTCCTAGATTTCTTTCAGGAATTGGGAAAAAACTTCTCAGAATTCTTTATTTCCCTTAAATATGTGGCGAAAATTTTTATCTGACTTTTTTTGTCTCACCCAGGAGATGACATTGTGTATGTTTAGCAGCTACATGGCTGTATGAAGCAAGTTGAATGGATCAGCTGCCTTTATTCCTTTTTTTTGTTCAAAACTATCTTATGGTTCTACTTTAAACTCCATTTTGTGTTCTATTTCACAATCCTACTGCTCACCTTTGCTTCTATGTCTCATCCTTACTTCTTGTCTCATTTATGTTCTAATATTACCCCAACCATCCTTCTCATTGATATTGTTGTTTCTAATTTCTGTCCAATACAATTGACTTGATTCTTTGCCTCCCAAATATCACACCCCCCACTTCATGTTTGATTTGTAAATCGCTTACATAGCTAACTGCTTATAAGGAGCTCCCTTGCACCTCATCTTCTTACCTGAGGCAAGATTTACCCCTTAACCAACATCAACATAACATATTACCTGGACATTATCATCTTCAGTGAAAGTTTGTGAGACACAACTGCCTGCTATATATCCTTTAGTACAGCACTAACCTCACTTAATAAATATTTAATTGACTTCAAAGTGCTTTGGGATGCCCTGAATTCATGGGAAGTGCTATATAAATGCATATCTTTCTTTCTTATGTATTTTGGATTTCTAAGTATTACACTGTTCGTTGCCTGCCTCACAACATGGCCTCAAATGCCTGCTGCCTTATGGATATACAGCAGTGCTAACTACTTAGCTTCCTTCTTTATAGCCCAGTTTCATGACCCTGTCTGAAATCACTTACTCATTTACATGCAAATATTTATTTTTATTTAACATATTTTTCTAATCAAATTATTCAGAGATGTTCTTACATACTTCTGGAGCAGGTGGGACTTGAACCTTGGCCTCTCAGTCCAGGGAAGTATGGTCACAACACTTCACACTTTATCATGAAATCCTTGCACAAGAGCCATGTGCACCTTCTCTGTATTGTTCCAATTTTTGTAAATGTGCTGCTGAAGTGTACATGCCAAAATATTTCGGTCAGGTCAGATGACAAAATTATTTCAGCTCATTCCCATCCAGTAAGCCTCACGTGAGGTCCTTGTATTTTGACACTGAGCAAGTATAGGTTTGGGTTCAGTAGCAGTGCCCCAAACTCGCACACAACTAGTGGCCATGTTTGATGATACTTGAAAACTGCAGCTCAGAAACCACACAATCATAGATTTACCACAACCGGTAGAGAAAAAAAGTACAATCTATGAGAAGTCAAAGAAAAAGGATCCTAACTTTTTCTTTATGCCAAGTTAATGTGAGTTTACATTGATCTCCATTTATAATTATTCTATCTTTCACCACAATATGAAAATATTTTCCATCCATCCCTCCCTGAAGATCTTCCCAAAATATGACTGTTCTAGCAGTGGTGAGTGGATGATAAGAATCCTGACTAAGTTTCTCCTCCATTTCCTGGGTGTAGGTTGGGCTAACACTGGAATGTTAGCTCAGTAAGGCAGCCAAGCTACTCATTAATGATAAATGGACTACTTTGTGTGTTATATTTAGAATTTGTTAATATTCACAATTATACCACCAAATTGACCAACAAACAGAAGATATTGAATCCTTATTAATGCAATCCATAATTTTCAGCAAAAAAAAAGCACATAAAGCACAGCCCCTTTTGAAAAAAAAAAGAGCAAATATGGACACATTTGTACACAAAGCAAGTCAGAGCTGGAGTGCATTGTCCCCTTTGGATGTGTATTCCCATTATAGAGCATATCTCTTTTAAACAGATGTCCCATTACAAAGAAATGGTTCCTTTACAAAATCTGTTACTTAACTAGATACGTTGTTAAACCATGTTCCCTTTAAAGAGATATTACGTTGCAAGGACATGGTTCCTTTCTTTAAAATAAATCCAGCATTACAATGCCAGTCTCTTTAAACAGTTTATCAACATTATCATGGATTGATCTTTTAAACAGACATTTTTCTTTAACCAGAGCACCAATTATCTGCTCTCTTCTATTATACATAGTAGGTTTGAAGTAAATGTCTCTGGGATTTAATAAACTATGCTGAACACTGATGAATGCGCAACTAGTTTGCCGAGAAATGTTCTGCTTGGATCGGGATTACGTCTGGATCAGAATTTCTATAAACTGCAGATAACTACAAATCTTTTCAGCAAAGCCCATTTAATCATTCAACCATCAATTCAATCTAAACAAAAACCAACAGCAATCACTTAGCCAGCATGTATATTTTACATGGATGTGATTAGATTTTCTACAACAGGTGAAAACCAAAGTTAAGAGTATTCATTGTGCTGAACATTAAATACCAGATAAGCTTACAGTAGCTCAGTAAAATAGTGTTCTTCAGTAACACTGAGATCTACACCAGGGATCTATTCAGATTAATTCATGCTTCAGGGCATCAAAAACATAGGCTGTTGTAAGCAAATTTACATCACTACTCAACAACCAGGATGAGCAGTCCCACCAGACAGCCTGAATTCAAATGCAACCTCAACATTACACTGAGAAAGAACATGGATACACTATCTCCTCCCTTAGACAAGATCACCATAAATAGCTTTCCATAGATTGGCAAACACCAGTTATCTCTCCCATTCTCACAACACTATTAGTTTGAACTGAAGCCGATGCAGGCCCACAGGAAAGCAGCCCCTTCAAAGTAAATTGCTGAGGAATAGTATTCTCATATGATGTAAGGCTAACACAATTGCAGTACTTCTTTCATTCTGTAAATTAGGAACTACATAGGAATGTAATTATAGTTATGCTGTTTCTTTTAGAAGATTCCAAAGAAGTCATATTTCACTGTGGGAGAAAAATGGAGCCCCCAGTGGGAACCCACACAGACATGGAGAGAACATGCAAACTCCACACAGACAGTCACCCAACCTAACTCTATTCATCAACTTCACCAACACATTCCACCCTGACCTTAAATTTATCTGGACCATTTCTGACACCTCCCTCCCCTTCCTGGACCTCTCCATCTCCATTAATGAAGACCGACTTGACACCGACATTTTTTACAAAACCGACTCCCACAGCTACCTGGATTACACCTCTTCCCACCCGACCTCTTGCAAAAATGCCATCTCCTATTCCCAATTCCTCCACCTCCTCCGTATCTGCTCCCAGGAGGACCAGTTCCACCACAGAACACACCAGATGGCCTCCTTCTTTAGAGACCGCAATTTCCCTTCCCACGTGGTTAAAGATGC
>NC_057710.1:50130249-50139876 GCF_004010195.1 Chiloscyllium plagiosum | reverse complement strand
GGACTTCAACAGTTTCCTCATTTCCCCTTCCCCCACCTCACCCTATTTCCAAACTTCCAGCTCAGCACTGTTCCCATGACTTGTCCGGACTTGTCCTACCTGCCTATCTCCTTTTCCACCTATCCACTCCACCCTCTCCTCCCTGACCTATCACCTTCATCCCTTCCCCCACTCACCTATTGTACTCTATGCTACTTTCTCCCCACCCCCACCCTCCTCGAGCTTATCTCTCCACGTTTCAGGCTCTCTGCCTTTATTCCTGATGAAGGGCTTTTGCCAGAAACGTCAATTTCGCTGCTCTTTGGATGCTGCCTGAACTGCTGTGCTCTTCCAGCACCGCTAATCCTGATTCTAACCCTAACTGCAGAGGTTGGAACAAGAAAGTGTTTCTGTGAACTAGACGAGCTTGAGGATTACTTTCAACTCTTAATTTTTAAAGAGGGACAATCTTACTGTGAGGTTGGGTGGGGAAGCGTGATTGGGTGATTGGGCCCAAGAAGTAATTCGCAGACATTATGATCTGATTTATCTGGTTGGTGCTTATGGTCTAAACGTGAAGCAAAAGCTGTAGTAGCTCCTTTGATTAGCAATAATGAAAGCAATGAACTGGGAGTTCTGTGGACATGCTTACTGCTCCCTCTTTGGACCCTTCCATCATGAACTGCAGAAGACAATGAACTCACTTGGACCTACTCTGCTTGGACATACACAAATAATAAGTATTGAGGGAATTTTGCACTTTTGTATTTGCCATCTTTGCATAACCGAGACCCCATCAGCCCTTTCAGACAAACGTAAAAGTTCACATAGCACCGATTTGAAGAATAAAAGAGGTGTTATTGGAAGAAGGTTTGAAGGAGAGCCATAGCGGATGTGAAAAATTAACTCTGTTTCTCTTTCCACAGATACTTCTGGACCTGCTGAGTTTCTGCAGTATTTTCTGTTTTTAGTTCAGATTTCCGCCATCTGCAGTACTTTGCTTTTATTAGTGGAGTTATCCCCTGTGTCTTACCCAACCCTCAATTAACACACAAAAAAGCAGATTATCTGGTCATTACCACATTGCTTTCATTGCAGACTTTCTGTGGGCAAACTGGCTGTTGTGCTTCCAATAATGCAACAGTGACCCCATCTAAAATTGCTTCATTACCTATTAAGCACTTGGGAATATTCTAAGGTTGTGAAAAGTTTTGAATAAATACCAGTCTTTTTTCCCTCACAAAGGATGAACTGTTGAAAACTGTAGTGTATAATCTTGTTTAAACCTGAATTTACCATTTTTATTTAATCCGAATTCCCAAACCAACTCTTGAATGAATTCAATTAATAACAGTGTTGTCATATTAAACTGAAATAACTGCAGGTGCTGGAATCTGAAATCAAAACAGAAATTGCAGGAAAATCTCAATAGGTCTGAAATCAGAGTTAATGTTTCAGGTCCAGTGACTCTTCAGAACTCTTCTGTTCTGAACTGTAACGTTCAGGGTTGTAATGAAGTCAGAGCGGAGAGATCCTGGGGGAAACTCAACTGATGATACAGTAATTGATTAGATTACATTGATCCTGCATTTTGTGGACAGGATTTGCTAGACAATATCTCATGTTGTTGGGTTGATGCCAATGTTATAACCGCAGTCGACAACTTGACTGTCGGGGATCTCATTTTGGAAAACAGTTCTACAGTAACCATGGCAGGATATTGTCATGGCCGATACACTTTGCACTCACCAGTACACTCATTCATTTCTTGATAGCACATGGAATGATAAGCTAGTTGAAATTAAGTTAGTTTTAGTGAAGAGAAAAGGTGTTCCTCATAAGATCTGGACAAAGTTCAGGCTTGGATAATAAGTGGCAAGCAACGTTCACATCACACAAATGCCAGGTGATGACTATTTGCAATAAGAGACAATCTATCCATTTCACCTTCACAATCCCATTGGTTTTACCACTATCAAATCCCCCACAGTCAAAGTCATGGGAGTTATCATGCATCAGAAATTGAACTGGACCAGCCAAATAAATACCATGGCTACCAGAGCAGGTGAGAGACTAGGAATTCTGTGGAAAGTAACTCACTTTCAGGATGCCAAAAGCTTCCTCACCATCTGTTAGGCATAAGTCTGAACTGTGTTGGAATATTCTTGGTTTGCCTGGATAAGTGTACCTTCAACAACAGTTGAAAGCTGGATACCATCAATTAAAAAGTAGCTCACTCGATTGGCATCTAATCTACTATCTAAACTATTAACTCCTTCCATTACTTACACACAACTGCAACAGTATGTAAGTGTGCAAGACACACTGCAGTTACTCATCAAGGCTACTTCAACAGCATCTAACCTCTATCATGTGGAAGAACAGGGGGAGGCCAAAAAACAACTTGGTTTGGAATTATATTTCCCTTTCTTCATTGTCTCTGGGTCAAAATCCTGGAATTCTCTTCAAAACAACACTGTCAAAGTACCTACATCAGAACATAGACTGCAATGATTCAAAAAGATAGTTCACCACCACCTTCTCAGGCTAGTTAAGGATGGCCAATAACTGTTGACTTTGCTAATATATTGTATATATTCCATAAACAAAAACCTCAACTATTCCAATGCTCACCTTTCACCCTACATCAATTTGTTAAAAACTCAGCTGTTTGATTCCTGACCCATAACAAGTTATCTTCACTCTCTTCATGCCTCAATTTTTAATTCTGATCCATTGTTAAAATCCCTCCATGCTGTTGGCCTTTGCTATCTCTGTAACTGCCTCTAGGCCTACAACACTCCAAAACTACATTCCTCCAACTCTGGCTTCCTGTATATCTGCCACTCCAAACGCTCCACTGATAGTCGCTATGTTTTCATGAGGCCCTAAAGCTCACCACCATTCTCTCTCAATCTTAAAAGCTCCTTAAAGTCTATTGCTTTCTTCAATTTCATGGGAATATTCATCTGATTACAATCCGGCAAAATGCCTTGGGATATTTCTTTCCATGAAGGTGCAACATTAATGTAGGTTTTTTCTGCAGTCCGAGAATAAAATGGTTAACAAATATGCATCTATTCCAGGAGCTACAAAGCCAGGATATTTCAGCATGGCTAGTATCCATTAACAGAGCCCAAAATCCATTTTTATACATGAATGCAAAGCTATAATAATAAACATGATTATTTTCTCATTTTTTAAATATACTGCACTGACCCTCTTCAGGCGAAATATATCATGGGTAATGGTGGATGTTGATTTGCAAACATCAGGTCAGTAGTTTCTGAATATAAATACTCTATTTCTCCTTGAGCATTTCACCTAACAAGGGACTTCATAGTGTGACCAAAATGTTTACACATTTTGTTTACATGTGAAGGAAGGAATAAAATGCCTCGGAATGCGCAAAGAAAACTGGTATCTTGCTGCTAAATCAAAATGCGTAACACCTGTTTTACACCCCAAAAAGCAGTGCAAGACTTACCATTTTTGCAGCCTCTGTATTAAACAATGCAAGTAAGTATTTTTATAGCAATGCTATTACAACCAGTTGATAGGCTATGTTTAAACATTTCCATAAAGTGACACTTTTACAAGTTAGGATGTCTGAGGATTTAGTCTCAGGAATAAATTTGAACCACCTACTCTCAACATAATCTAGCCATGAAAAAATAAAAGGGCTAAAAGTCAAAAAAGGGTATGGTAGTTAGAAAAGGTGAGTTAGTCCAGTTATAAGGAGAAATCTTTCTCACAGAAACAGGGCTCCACCACCAGCTACCAGCACATCAAGTGATATATTTTCTCATTTTAAACAGCATGTATGGAAATGGTGGATGAGGATGGTCAGAAATAATATCAGGGTAATATTAATTTTGAGAGTATCTTAAAACTGAATTGCGTGACATCATTCATTAATTTCTCACAAACATTGGCAAGTTGGAATTAATAACGACTCTCTAGTTAATATTATGGAAAACCTGCATGGGATCCCATAGAAATATTGGTAATATTACAATCATGTTGTAAGACTTTAATTTGAAGGGCTACAGAATTATTCAAATATGCTGCCAAGTACACTGCAAGCTTCTAGCTTTGCAAATTTTAATCTTCTTTAACTGTTTGTTTGTTACTTAATTATCCTCTAGCAAATAACACAACAACACACAAGTCGCCCATATGGGGTTGCTGTGATAAAAAAAACATAGAAAGTCTTTAGAGATAATGAATATATAAAGCAAGTCAATTAATTAGAATGTAGGTCCATCTTTCCTTGTGTTGGCTCAATGCTTTTCCAAGCAAAGTATTGTGGGATTGCATTACTGTGTTTCCAACAACACAGCTGTAAAGGATTTATAGTGTAATCTTTAATAACAGTGCCTAGACTGTTATCATACATAAAAATTATTAGCCCTCATGCTGCCGGTCACCATACTAGTTTTGTTGAAAATGCACAAGCTTTGCACCCTCCAACAGCAACTTATAATATTTGTAAATTTTCTGTACCTATGAAAATGACCCTTAGTACATAAATAAAAATAAAAATACAAATTTCAGTATGTGCTAAAATATGCAAACCTTTCAGGTAGAGGTGCTGTTGTGTGAACAATCTGGCAATTTTGAAAGAAATGCAACAAGACTATTTTTTAACTCCTTTTTCTGTCAATATTTCATTTCCTTCTCTTCCACTATCTAGAAGATATTCATTCCAGGCCAAGACATTATTTCACAATGCCAGAGGGGATTCTGGTAGCTCTATCGTCTGGCCATCCCATATAATAAGCTTAGGAAGTGAGTGCCAACAGGAATTTCAAGACCAAGGGCATGATGGATCCACATACAAACAATTCAGACAGGAGTCACTGGATAGGATTTTCCAGATTTTCAATATATTGACTAATTGTAATCCTAGTTGACATTGGTCACTCAGTACAAACTGAATATGAAATCTGCCAGATGCGTATGGATCAGCTATTTACTGAATAACTCACTGAACTATTGAAGGGCTTAAACAGCAGTCTAATTGTACTTCATCCAACAGTACACTTTTATATTTCATTTCTTTTCATTTAATTTTCATCAGGTAAAATAAAAATTCATGGAGATTTTCCATCAGACAGTGTAACAGCATTAACTCTTATCCTTATTTTCAACAAGTCTTTGGTATACTATGTCATGTGCTGCCACACTGCTTGTAATTCTTCTTAAATTTGCCTACAAGATTAAAAACATAAACAAACAGAACATGTGAAAACACAATCCAAAACCAATCACTAACAATTTTTTTTCCACAAAACTCATTCAAATCCTACAATGATTTTCCCATTGCAGAAATTTGAAAGGATTCTTTGCTCATGATATGAAATTGCTATTTATTAATTACTGATGGTGTGTGAGTCAGTCCTTGGTGTCTCACACATAAAAAAAATTTGGATTTATAGAGCATCTTTTGCGAGTTTCATACATCTGAAAACACTTTATCATCAATGAAGTGGAGTCAGTGTTGCAATGTAGAAAACAAGGCAGGCAATTTCAACACAGCAACTGCTATGTGATAATTACCAAATAATATGTTTTGTGATGTTGATTGAGAGTTAAGAATTGGTCAAGATATCAGAGATAACTTCCCTGCTCATCTTTTCAATTAATGCTATGAGATCTTGAACATTCACCTTAACGGGCAGACAAGGTATCTGTTGAGAATCTCATCGAAAACATAGTGCAATGGGCAGTGTGGCATTCCATCGGTATCACACTTGAGTGTCTGCCTAGATTATTAAGGTCAAATTGTGGATTCCTTGACCTCACATCCAAAAGAGATTAAGCCAAAAAGAACAGCAGATGATGGAAATCTGAAACAAAAACAGAAATTGCTGGAAAACCTCAGCAGGTTTGGCAGCATCTGTGGAGAGAAATCAGAAGAAAAAAAATTGGAACAAATCCTATCAGAGAGATAGGATTCAAGGTGTGCATGCCCAGAAGAGAGAAGATTGCTCTCAACAGACGCTGCCAGACCTGCTGAACCTTTCCTGCAATTTCTGTTTTTACTTGGTAATCACATGGTCTCCTAGTACACTCAGCCCATTGTTACCCACTAACAGTTCCCATTAGCAATTATTCATTCTCCTAGTCTGTCTGTTATCTACTCCTTTGTCCAATGGTTCTGCTCTCTCTTTGGGCTCTATCTTCACCTGTCATTTACTCCTTAATTGCTTATTCCTAATTGCCTTTAAAAGATGTTGGTGAGCTGCCTACTTGAATCCTCCACAGTGTATTTGGTATAGGTACACTGCATGCTGTTAAGCAGGGAATTCAGTATTATGGCCTAGCTACTTAAAGAACAGCAATATATTCCAAGTCAGAATGGTGAGTGGCTTGGACAGAATGTTGTAAGTGGTATTGCTCCGATGTGTGTGCTGTTATTGTCCTTCTAGATAGAAACTGTGGAAAAGCAAAATTATAGGATGTATGAATAGTACATCTATATGATTAGACTAGATTAGATTCCCTACAGTGTGGAAAACAGGCCCTTCGGCCCAACAAGTCCACACCGACCCTCCAAAGAGTAACACACTTCCCTCGGACTAATGCACCATAACACTATGGGCAACTTAGCATGGCCAATTCACCTGACTGCACATCTTTGGACTGTGGGAGGAAACCGGAGCACCAGGAGGAAACCCACGCAGACACGGGGAGAACGTGCAAACTCCACACAGACAGTCGCCTGAGGCCGGAATCGAAGCTGGGACCCTAGTGCTGTAAGGCAGTAGTGCTAACCACTGAGCCACTGTGGCGCTGTACTAATGCCCTACACATATACATGTAAAGGGCATACATATAACATACCACTTCCTCATTCTCCTATTGCAATGCACAAATAAATCAAATGAGCATTGGTTGTGAGACTGGAGAGCATTGTCTACAGAAACTTAATGATGTTCTGCAGTCCATCTTTGTAGGTGGTACACACTACTGCTACAGTGCATCAGTGAGGCAGGGAGTGAGTGTTTGTGTCAATCAAGTGGGTTGCTTTGCCCTGGATGTGTGAAGCTTCTTGAGTGTGTTTTGGAGCTGTATATCCAGGCAAGTGGGGAGTATTCCATCAAGCTCCTGATCTGTGCCTTGGAGATGGTGGACAGGCTTTAGGGAGTCAGGAGGTGAGGTACTCACTTCGTGTTTCCCAGCCCTTGACCTGCTCACTATATGGCCAGTCCAGTTCAGTTTTTGGTTAGATTAGATTCCCTACAGTGTGGAAACAGGCCCTTCAGCCCAACAAGTCAACACCCACCCTCCGAAGAGTAACCCACCCAGACCCATTTCCCTACGTTTACCCCTGACTAACAATATGGGCAATTTTGCATGACCAATTCACCTGACCTGCACATATTTTGGAATGTGGGACGAAACCGGAGTACCTGGAGGAAACCCACGCAGACACGGGGAGAATGTGCAAACTCCACACAGACAGTTGCCAGAGGCCGGGATTGAACCCGAGTCCCTGGTGCTGTGAGGCAGCAGTGCTAACCACTGAACCACTGTGCCGCCCTAATGGTTAATGACTATGTTCATTGATACCCAGGAGCTTGGATAGAAGCAGCAAAATGTCTGAAATAAATTGAAATAAAGAATGATAAAACCTAACAAATGTTTAAAAATCAAAGCAAAAAGCTGGTTTTCAGGTTTATATTGAACATGTGCATGCACTTTTAAATAAAATTGGATGCAAGCATGCGCAATCAAAATTTCTCATAAGGTGGTTGGTGTCAGCAGACACTCTCTTCATCATAACCCCTAGGATGTTGATAATAGGGGTTGCTCAGTGATGGTAATGCCATTGAATGTCAAGTGGTGATGGTTAGATTCTCTTTTTTTGGAGACAGTCATTGCCTGGCACTTGTGTGGCACAAATGTTACTTGCCACTTGTCAGTCAAGTGATTATCTCTGATTAAAGCTGGTACGAAGCTTCAAAGTTTTCAACAGTCCTTGCACCTACACTCTGATCATGTTCACAGTAGCAATATTCCAGCTCACCTATAATTATAATTAGACCATAAAGACATTGCATTCAGTGCTGAGAGCCCGTACTTGATAATTCTGCTCCATGCTATGATTTGTCATCACTATAGAAACTGTGGCAAAGCAAAATTAGAGGATATATGAATAGTACATCTGTGTAATGACTGAGCCTTCCCCATTATACATGAGAAGGGCATACATATAATGTACCACTTCCTCGTTCTCCTATTGCAATGCACAATTAAATCAAATAAAGGCTTTTAAATTAGCATTATCAACTGAATTCAAAATTATCCTTCTGCGATTATTTGTTGCAATCTTATGAAGATAACACATTTGAAATGTTAGTTGAGGAATGTAAATGGTCAGGGTTGAGTTCTTTTACAATTAGAAATCCTAAGATGAGGTACTGTGAAAGACTGCGTTGCAGCATAGAAGAATAAGATTGTGAGAACTTAACTTCAACACAGAGAAAGAAGGACATTTTTTTCATAGTTCAGTAATTAGGAGGGAATGGTCACAGTCGAACCAACAAAATAAAGCACAGTAAAAATCTCTCACAATAGACAGAGATTAAAAGTTGGAAATGAGAAAACAGTCATTTATTAGACATCAGATTTTCTGTTAATTTGTTTAAGTATGAGGAATGAGTAAACAGAGATCACCAGGACTTAAAATGCAGCATATTATAGATCATCTATTGAAAGCAATAGGTCCATTGGCTGAACTCCTTTCCTCCCTCCATACTTTCTTGAATTGTGCTAGGTTTCTCATACAAATACTGAAACACAACTGATAACACTCTTGAACAATTGGGGTCCAATAATTTTAAATATATTAACATTTACTATTTCCTTCTAATTAGTGTCTTGTATTTCCTTCTTCAATTATGACCTTCCTTTCCATGTAAATTGATAGGTAAGTTTCCTAAACAGGAGTTAAAATCAAAACTAGAAACCTGGAAATCTGAAACATAAAGGGTAACAAGGAAGGAAATGTATAATCTGTTTAAAGAAATGAAAATCCTGCAGCTTTGTTTTTGTGAAAGTTGGTGATGGGTTTGAACTCTTGAAATCAATTTGTCCTTTCTTTTACTCCACTTTCTTGGCTAATCTGGTCAGTCTTATATAAAGTGATTTCTCCAACCTCACTGTCCTAATAATACTGAAGATTGGTGAGGGTGGTTGTGTTGTGGTAATGTCACTGGATATTCGTCCAGAACTTTAGGTGAATTAACTACACAGAGGCTGGTATCCCATCACCAAGTCACCCTTTATTTGCACATGAACAATCCTTCACTTTAGTATTGCCTCATTCCGAGTCAGTTCTCAGACAGACAGTATATCTGACACTCCCTTTTTAATCTGTCAACCAGGACTCCCTAACTGGACCAGACTAATAGCCCCAAACAGTGAACTCATATTCTGAGGTCCAGCTGGCTGACTTTGTTACAATCACTACATGAGGCTAATGGTCTGGGCTGGAAATGTGTTGCTGGAAAAGCGCAGCAGGTCAGGCAGCATCCAGGGAACAGGAGAATCGACGTTTCGGGCAAAAGCCCTTCTTCAGGAATGGGGAAAGTTTGTCCAGCAGTCTAAGATAAAAGGTAGGGAGGAGGGACTTGGGGG
>NC_057710.1:50077541-50129284 GCF_004010195.1 Chiloscyllium plagiosum | reverse complement strand
AGAGGCAGGCATAGCTGGGGTCCATGCGGGTGCCCATGGCTACTCCTTTTGTTTGGAGAAAGTGGGAGGATTGGAAAGAAAAGTTGTTCAGGGTGAGGACCAGTTCGGTCAGTCGAAGGAGGGTGTCGGTGGAAGGGTACTGGGTGGTACGGCGGGAAAGGCAGAAGCGGAGTGCTTTGAGTCCTTCGTGATGGGGGATGGAGGTGTACAGGGACTGGATGTCCATGGTGAAGATGAGGCGTTGGGGACCGGGGAAGCGGAAATCCTGGAGTAGGTGGAGGGCGTGGGTGGTGTCACGAATGTAGGTGGGGAGTTCTTGGACTAATGGGGACAGGACCGTGTCGAGGTAGGAGGAGATGAGTTCGGTTGGGCAGGAGCAGGCTGAGACGATGGGTCGTCCGGGGCAGTCAGGTTTGTGGATTTTGGGCAGGAGGTAGAAACGGGCGGTGCGGGGTTGTGGGACTATGAGGTTGGAGGCGGTGGATGGGAGGTCCCCTGAGGTGATGAGGTTATGGATGGTCTGGGAGATGATGGTTTGGTGGTGGGGGGTGGGGTCATGGTCAAGGGGGCAGTAGGAGGAGGTATCTGCGAGCTGGCGTTTGGCCTCAGCGGTGTAGAGGTCGGTGCGCCAAACTACTACCGCGCCATGGTCTGGGGACATGCATGCAAATCACAAATTGGCAGATAGTGAAATCTTGATTCAATAATAAAAACTGGAATTAAAAGCAAGAATAATGGTAACCATTGTAAACATTCTGTAACCATTGTTATAAAAATAACCTGGTTCACTAATGTCTTTTAGGGAAAGAAATCTTCCATCTTTACCTGGTCTGGCCTACAAGTAATACCAGATGCACAACAATGTGATTGATTCTTAACTGCCCTCTGAGCAATTAGGGACAGGCAATAAAATGCTGGCCTGTGAGTGATACTAACATCCCACGAGTGAATAATAGAAAAAATCTCGATCTGAAATATATGCACAAAATGATGGGAATATTTTTATCACAAATCTCCAGTATTCACAGAAATTTTTGCTTTTGTGTCATTCTAAAATGTTGACATGAGTGTTAACAGAAATGCTTACTGACAATCGATCAATATATTCTGACAATTCTCGTTGGAACAAAACGGTGTGAAAGCATTGTCTGGTATAAATAGAAGCAGACTAATTCCTGGAGTTAAAGTCTCAGTATTAGAGCCATAGATACAAAATTAAATCTCATAGATTTAGAATAGAAAACAAAAGATATTTCAATGATTCAGGAACTATGCCAACATTCAAACAGTGACCCAGGTTAAAGTCTCACTAAGGCAGATGGTGGAATTTGAATTTAATAAAAATCTTGAATTAAGAGTCTAATGATAACAACAAATCCAGTGTTGATTGTTGAGAAAGCCCATCTGGTTCACTCTTGTTTGTCCTTTAGGAAAGGAAACTGATATCCTTACTCAGTCTGACCTATGTGTTACTCCAGACCCACAGCAAAATGGTTGACTCTTAAATGCCCTTTGGGCAAATAGGGATGGGCAATAAATGCTGGCTTAGCTAGTGACACCTTCATCCTGTGAATGAATAATAAGAAAAGAATGGAGAATGAAAGGAAATGTGAGCATGTTGTGCTGGCGTGAATTGGTTGGGCTGAATAGCTGTAACTACCTTGTACCATCTACATATTCCAAGGTATTTGCAGCATTTCCTTTTCAACTAAATAGATGGCCTATTTAGTTTACACAGTAATTTGGGGGCTTATTACACCTTTACATAAATATTATCTGTTAACTGATTTCCTATTTTAAAGTTTGGACTGATGTTTGAATGCCCACTGTTGCCTAGCTACCTCCTATTCAGAGAAAACGCAGTTTCCCATTAAACCTGGGGTTAAGCCTTTTCTGCTGCAATGCGTTCATGCAGTCGAGGTAGTTGAAGATCTAATCATATGAATTATGATTAAGCTTGTTATCTCAATGCAAAAATATCAAGCTGAGAGGTAAAGTATAGTTTAAATATCTCTACTGTATAAACTGTACAACTTCATGATTTCTGTAATGCTCTTCCTTCCGTGATCCTCACCTCATCCCTCTCCACCATCCCCCAGCACATGCGGAATGCCATCGGTCTGAACATTTGCTTTTTATCTTAGGCCTGCTAGCTGTCATTAAATGACTCACTGCCTGAGTCTGGAACACCTCAAGAAGACATTGGGCTTTGCGTAAAGGTGAGGCTGTCATTCCAGTAAATCTGCCTTCTGCCTCCAAATGTCACCAGGAAAATGTCACAGATGATTTGCATGCATTAGGCAGGTAACAAATGACAAGAATTCAAAACCTCCTAAATGATTAATGATTTTGGGGTCATTCTTTTAAATTGTTTCAATGGTCTGTAGTAATTCTAGACACTAAGCCAGATATCTGTATCTGTTATGACAAGGCAATGAAAATGCCAGACACTGTCATCTGAATAATAAATGTATCTTGGATTTTTCAATCACCCTTATACTATTTAAGTCCTCTCCACCAAATGTTTCATGTATACTTTAAAAATATGAATATAACTATATATATATGAGATTTATTTTAAAAGATACATTCAAATTAAAATATTCCTAATGTCTAATATTGAGAGTGATTAAATTTAAAGTTACATGCTATCTCTCATCTCTTGTGCTTAGTTCTTTTTAATCATTATTGTATAACAATTATTTTAAAAACCTATTTTACAGTGCTCATCACTTAAGAATAAAGATACAAGTCGTTGCTGATTGATGGATTGATTCTATGAATCTGATATGTAATTGGCATCGATGAGATTTGAATAAGTTGTAAAGTTTTTTTCAATGACACACATTCAGAATAATTTTGTAAAGCTCTCTTCCCTCTGCTAGATTCGCTAGATCAAACATATTGTCTCTTTACTGTTAAAGTCTGATTGCAAGCTCATGCACCAAACAGATATATTTTCAAACACGAAGCTGGAATATCCTGGAAAATTAAACAAAGATGCTTTTAGCAAAAGTTCAGAATTTCCAAGTGTTCCTACCTAATAGAATTATTTTTTAATTAAGCAGGCAAAAGGAAGAGTCGGCTTTTGAATAATGTCTTTTATTCCCAAATTAAACTTATTGACTTTTGTATTCCACTCTCCTTTTTCCACATTACTGCTGTATTGGTTTTCTATTTTGAATCCTTTTCCAGTTTGCAGAGCATTCATTTTCGATTACCTGTTGAAGAAAATGGCTCACATTAAATACATTGTATTTGAGAGTTTCTTTCAGCGTAGAAACCAAAAACTGTGAAAATAAACACAGCTACTTTGTTTCTATCATGTGGGCAATTCACTACAATAGCAGTACAAGATGGCTTAGAAAGGGTGGATGCTGGGAATTTGTTTCTGTCAGGCAGGGATATGAGGACTCGTGGGCACAGCCTTAGAATTAGAGGGAGGTCAATTTAAAGTGGAAATGAGGAGATATTTCTTCAGCCAGAGAGTGGTGGGCCTGTGGAATTCATTGCCATGGAGCACAATGGAGACTGGGACGTTAAATGTCTTCAAGGCAGAGATTGATAAATTCTTAATTTCACAAGGAATGAAGGGATACAGGGAGAGTGCAGGTAAGTGGCGTTGAAATGCCCATCAGCCATTATTGAATGGTGGAGTGGACTTGATGGGCCAAATGGCCTTACTTCCACTCCTATGTCTTATGGTCGTATGGTCTTAATACTGACTTCCTCTGAATTGTAGCTTGCCTAAGATGTAACATCAGGGAGTTGATGGCTATGCTGAGCTGATAGGAAAGAGGGGGTGCTGCTGGGCAACTATGATATTAGTGAATGTCAGTTCAGCTTGAGGGGCTGAATGGCCTACTCCTGTTCCTACTTTCTGTGTTCTTAGGACGGAACATAGACTATTGTTGCCTTGAGTCATTTATATGGTTTCATTTATTATCAGATACCAAGCTCAGCTTTAATCTGAACATTAGGTAGAAAACAGCAATCTCAGAGCAGGGCTAATACTGACATGTTTCATCAACGCAAATTGGCCATAATGCAGTTGATGAATTATGGACACTATTTGGATAACACAAACTTTCTTCTGAATGGATATAACGATTTTCTATATTGATCTTCTACAGTGCAATTTTCTACACTGGTTTTCCGTGGTGCAATTTTCTATATTGTGAAGTTGCAGAGGAATGCAACTGCAGTGTTATAGCAGAACAACCTGTAGCTGTGCATAAAAAGAAAAGCTGGTCTGCTTACTGCTCAATCTAGGCAAAAGTGAGGACTGCAGATGCTGGAAACCAGAGTTTAGATCAGTGTGGTGCTAGAAAAGCACAGCAGGTCAGGGAGCATCTGAGGAGCAGGAAAATGGATGTTTCAGGCAAAAGCCTTTCATCAGGAATAGAGTTTACTGCTCAATCTGCTGTTTGTTTTGAGACCCCTGCAGATCCCCTAATCTACAGGAATCTAAGGCCAGGACTTTGTTCAAGATTTTGACAAGAATCTGATGTGCACAAGATATATATGTCAAGGGAATTGAAGCAGGTACTCTCCTAGTGCATTCTGGGATGATTAGTCAGGCTGCACCTAACACAGATAAAGTCTCAGTGATTCCTGGGGCTGAGGGATGAGAAGACCTTGATGCAAGTATGTGTTGCTTCACTGAGCCTGGAAATATTGATTTCTCATGTTCATCAAAGAGGAAAAATCAACATCGTATCTGAAGAAAAAAGGAGTGCAAGTTGAAAATAAAGGAAATAGAGTCAAATGTTTAAGGTCCGTGTGCAGGTCTTACGTACTGTGCCGCTCTCAAAAGACAAGAGCAAGAGAGTAGCCAAAATGCAAAGCATCAAGAAAACACAAAGATAAGCCCATCGTGATGATGAACCTTTTTTCCTACACTGGTACAGTGATACTGTTTTTATAGTGGAAGAAGTTGAGAGTGTAGTGCTGGAAAAACACAACAGGTCAGGCAGCATCCGAGGAGCAGGAGAATTGATGTTTTGGGCTTAAGCCCTTCATCAAGAAGGTGAAAGAACTCAATCTTTAATATGGTAAGATCCTACAAAGCCTGCCCCAGTCTGTAATAACAATGCTCAACCATAGCTATAAGCAATGAATTCTTCTTAACAGGAAATTGCTCTTAATCAAATTTGCTGCTGTGAGGAATTCACTTTTCCACTGTTATTGATCCAGAATCTGGTGCTCACAGTTGGGATAAATTGCTCTTCAGCCACATGCCTTTAATACATCGTTTGGTATTAAATCAGATGTCAAATTTGATTTTGAATCCAATGCCCTTGCACTTGCCAGCTTCAAAGACATCCCATTTATACACAAATGCTTTCTAGAGCTGGCATACAGTATAAACAAGGTTGCCATTTATTGCTTGTTACTTCCTGTTAATACTCTGCTGTCCTCCAAATTATACTGGCTACTGTGCTGAAACAAAGTTTTAAAATTTTGTTTCTTCATTTTTTCAGCTTTAATGCACTTATATAGTTGATTCGTTAGTACGGTGCTCATACATAATTCCGACACTGATAGCGTACACCGAGTGACCTGCTCAGGGTGGATGTGCACAAGCAACTATGGCAACTAAGGATATCAAGGTGTCATGCTCAGATACCCCATGGCTTTGGTCCATTCGCTAGCACCACAAATTCATCTAGTGTTCCAATTCTCCAAAACTGTACATTATTCATCTTCTGCACCCTCCTTTAGCCATTGAGGAATTACCTGCCTAAATGCCCTCGCCTCTCTACTTTTCTCTCTTTCTGCTCTACTGTTATACTCCTTGAAACCTAGTGTACCTTTGACAAAGTATTTTGTTCCCTCTCCCATATCTCCTTCTTTCTCATGATATGGAGATGCCGGTGTTGGCCTGGGGTGTACAAAGTTAAAAATCACACAACACCATATTATAGTCCAACAGGTTTAATTGGAAACACTAGCTTTCGGAGCGCTGCTCCTTCATCAGTTGGTGTCCACAACAACCTGATGAAGGAGCGTCGCTCCGAAAGCTAGTGTTTCCAATTAAACCTGTTGGACTATAAGCTGGTATTGTGTGATTTTTAACACCTTCTTTGTGTCAGTGTGTGCCTTTGTCTGATTATGCCCATGCAGAATGCCTTGGGATGCTCTATGATGTTAAATGCACACTATAAAACATTTTTGTTTTAAACTTTTTTTCTGAAAAGTGGATGGGATTAAAAAAATTGCCATGTCTACGTACAAGCCAAACTGTGGAGTGGAAGGAAATGTATAGAGAAGCTGTAAATTATGTTTCTAGTGCTGAGGATCCAAGAATGAATTGTATAAACTGACCTAGCAATCTTTGCACTCTGAAGCTGAGAGCTGCTTCATCAGTATGCCTAACCTCTGAGGTGTGGCTGAGTTTCATGCATTTCCATGACTCGGTGCAGTGGGTCATTCATTTCACCAAAGGGCAGGAGATCCTACAAATTAGGACATAAATTCAATGTTCTGTTGCAATGCTAAAGGCAGCATTAGTATAGTAATCTATAAAATGCAGCCACTTCTTATTTTGAGAAGCAAAGCTAACTTCATTAGGCAGCTAAAGGCAGCACATTAAGAGAATCCTTGAGCCATGACCATGCGTACTAATGAAACTAACTTTTCTTCACCTTTTCTGAAAAGTGTCTTCACACATTCAAGGACTTATGTCACGCAACTGTGGGTGATTTATAGTTGATGAACGTAATAGGCTGCAGGGCAAAAAATAGACATAGGAGCTGGTACAAAAGCTGAATCTAGTGAAAACAACATAGAAACTACTACGTTATTGGGACTATATTATGGACAGCTAAATGTTTGAATTAAGATCCAGGAGAGAACAGTAATAAATTTCATGCATGTCAAAATGCAATGTGACCTGGACAATATCCAGGCTTGCGGCTGAAAAGTGTCAAGTAACATTTATGCCACACAAATGCCAGGCAATGACCATTTCCAATAAGAGACAATCTAACCACTATCTCTTGACCTTCAACAGCATTATCACCACTGAACCCTCCACCCTCCACTGTCAACATCCTGCGGGTTACCATTGACCAGAAGCTGAACTGGACTCGTCATATAAATGTAATGGCTACAAGAGCAGGTCAGAGAGTTAGGAATACTGTGTTGAGTAATTTACCTCCTGATTCTCCAAAGCCTGACAACCATCTAAGGCACAAGTATGATGAAAATTCCCCACTTGCCTGGATAAGTACATCTCCAACCACACTCAAGAAGCTTGACACCATCCGGGACAATGCAGCCTGCTTGATTGGCACCACATCCACAAACATTCACCCCCTCCAATACTGATGCTCAGGAGCAGCAGTGTGGAATATCTACAAGGTGCACTGCAGAAATTCACCAAAGATCCTTAGACAACATCTTCCAAACCCACAACTACTATCATGGAGAAAGATAAAGGCAACAGATACATTTGAACACCACCATCTTTAACTTCACTTGAAACTACTGAAAACCATCGGCTTCACAATGAAAGACATTACAAAAATAGACTGTATCTAACACAACATGTTGATGCATGCAACCTGTCCAGGAGTCCTTTCTTAGAATCATAGAATCCCTACAGTGTGGAAATATCTCCTTCGGCACAACAGGTCCACTCCGAAGAGTAACCCACCCAGACTCATTCTCCTACCCTATTATTCTATATTTTATCCCTGACTAATGCACCTAACCTACACATCCCTGAACACTACAGACAATTTAGCATGACCAATTCACATAACCTGCACATCTTTGGAATGAGGGAGGAAACCGAGCACCCAGAGGAAACCCACACAGACACGGGGAGAATGTGCATACTCCACACAGACAGTCTGTCACGGGCTGGAATCAAACCTGGGTCCCTGATGCAGTGAGGCAGGAGTGCTAACCACTGAGCCACCATGCCATTTCTCTTCCCCCAACAATAAAACAAACAGTGCTAGGTGTAGCTCTCAGAATGAAGGCAGGCTACTGGCTGGAGAACATTTTACTACAGCATAATGAGGTTAAGAAGAGCCAATTCTAGTACAGTAAAGAAGATACTGGTCCAAATAATTTGGAGAGAAAATGGAGATAAAACAATGCACCAGCAATCAGAAAAGTTCAAAAGGGGAAGAACATGCTATGCAGTAGAAATAGTCTTTTAGTTGTACATGATTTGAGTTTTGCTGATTAAAGATTCATTTTGCAGATGTTTTTCCTCTTGCACTCATCAGGATAATTTGCAAGAATGCCAATTTAAGGAGAAAAACAACGTTTATATATGTGAATGGAAAGAGTGCTGATTGGTTGGAAGCAGACTTTGAATGATAGAGACATTACCAAGTCCTCTTGCCAACCAATCAACACTCTTCCCTCATAAATGATGGTGTCACCTGATTTCCCTTCTTCACCTTTCACAAACCTGAAAATGCAATAACTTGAATCTTCATTTGCACAGTCAGTTCCATCACCTCAGTACTCTCCAAGTTCTATAGACTCCCTAAGTTACAATTTTGTGCCTCCGTGTATACTCACTTAAAAACTGGGCTTCCCCTTGCTCCCCATCCCACACATAGAATTGTTACAAAATAAAAAGGAATTATTCGACATATTGTGTCCTAGTTGGTTCCCTGAGAGGTCAACTTAGTCGTACCACTTTCCTGCTTTCTCGCTTTTGCTCTGCAAATCTTCATCATCATATCACTATCCAGTTTTAAAGCCATGATTTTGTACTGCCTTCATCACATTTTGAGGCCATGCACTCCCAATTCTAATCATTCACTGCTTTAAAAAGAGATTTTCATCATGTCTTGCTGGTTCTTTGCCATTCACTCTAAGTTGGTGTCCCCAGATTTTTGATCTTTGCTGAGGAAAATGGTTTCTCCCTAAGTGCTCTGTCCAGATCCCCTCATGTAGTGACTGAAATTCTTGGACTAATTCCCTCTATCTTGCTACCTGTCTCAGTGCTTTTTAAAAAAAGCATATTTCAAAAACAATTATTGTTTAACTGTACCTTGGCTGCCCAAGGTGGTAAAATTTAAGTTATTTCCATTGCCTACGCTGAGGATGCCATCAATATTACAGTTATGGGGCAGAGGACAGGTAAAACCAAAATAATCATATAACGCCATGCTTATTCTGAGGAACGAATTCCATTCATCTCAAAGTTGAAGCTTTGGGAATGAATGGTAAAGGTAAGTACCCAGATATAGCCTGTGGCTAATAGTAACTTTTTTTGACTTTTCTCATGTGCAGCCTGAATTGGTATTCTTTATACTAAAATCCCGACAGGTTCCTCTGATTATTAGTCTCCAATACCTACAATTCATCCCTTAAAATCCTGAGAGAGTTTTACCAAGAGCTACACAGTCTCTATAAGATAGAAGAAGGATTTAAAGAAAAACTACATAACTCTGCACATAAAAATAGAAATAAATCTTATTGAAATATACTATTTTATGTGAATAAAAGATTAAAATATATTACAATTTTATGTCATATAAATCTACCTGCAGTTTAATATGGTTTGAACATGTGACAGTACTGCTGACAGCATTCTCTATAACCAAAGCTGAATGAACCAGGGTAAGATAGTGGGGGTGCACTGGGGAGGATTATGGCTTAATATTTGACATCTGTTATAGACCTGAACAACTCATCAGGACACCTGAGCCTTGTTGATTGTTTCAATTTATGAGAGCGAAATAAGTTGAGATTAAGTAATGTTACATTTATAAAAACTAGGCTAATAAAAACTGGGCTGCCTTACTCTGATTAGATACTTATGTCACAGTCCCGGATGTCAGTTACATCTTCAGAGACATTATAATCAAAACCTGGTGTGCACTGCACCAGGCAGAGGCTTTTAACAATGAGCACTCACTACACCATGTGAAACATTTCTCACTTATTATACATCCATTAATAGATTGAAGGTGCTGTAATGTTTGCTAAAACCTGATTGATTTGGTTGTACATCACAATAATGGCTTCTCATCTTGCTGGGCTTGGCTTTCACTTTGATTATAACAGATTATGGGGGAACAAGTAAAATCAAATCAAAATGGCAAGACAAAACTAAATGGAGGAAAATCAAAGTATATTTGTTCCAGAGAATCAGAGACAGGAGCCATTCACTGCTGATGCATAAGATTCTTTGTCACATTTCTTGAAGACAGTTCAGTTAGACAGAGTCCCATTATTAGTAACATGACCATATTATTCCCTCATTATCTCAGCAGAAAGATCTTAAACTATCAACACAGCAGAATATAAACCTTCTGCCGACTATAATGATGTTGCACATCCTTTTCAAACTTAGAAATGATGACATCTTTTTGGTATTAATGAGGGATATGTGCTGCCAACTCGTCACTGTTATTACATAAGATCGTTTGATGTATATTATCTTTTGGTTTTCTGAATAATTATTACATTTTTCTCATGCCAGTTGTTATAAATCTCAATTTTAAAGATAGCCATTGTCATTAGCATTTACTAAATATGAATTGATCTCTTGTGACATTGATGCGTTAGTTTGTGACACAAAAAAATCACATAGAACATTGAACGTTACCTATGCTAAACTCATGTAACCATTTTGACTCTCTTTGAAATCTTAGAGCTGTCCCTCAAACGTGTTTTGCTTATTTGAGTAGGGCATGAAGAATGAGAGCTCTTGAGTGCAGGCTTTGGGCCTGTGAAAGTTGGATCTGCTATCAGTGTGTTGTTTTGTATGGCACCTTGTGTTTTTTGGGTCAAGGAGACTTCATTGATGCTGTGACTGGTGTGCTTGTTTCAGAGGTGTTCGGCTGCATCAAGAGACAGGGGATTCCCCCAGAGAAAAACCTTCCAACAGTCCGTTCCCATTTTTGTCAGGGAGTCCAGCTTGGGGATTAAACAAAATCACTGCAGCAAGCTTGAGGTGTCTGCCACAGAGTAACTGGGCCAGTTTTCTTCAGGGCAGGTAACAAAACAACAGTTGCAACTTAAAGAAATGTACACTGTAGATCTGAAATATTTTTAAAAATATAGCACAGAAGAATTCATTCAGCCGATCATTCTTCTGCAAGCAGAGGACTTCTGCAATTAGTCAGTGACACTGTAGGCTACAACACCTCAAGTGCATTTCCAAGTATTTTCTGAATATGATGAAAGATTGTATGACTATGAGCTTCTCAGATGCAGAGGTGCATAAGACAATAAGATGTATGAGCAGAATTAGGCCATTTGGCCCATCAAGTCTTCTCTGCCATTTGTTCGTGGCTGATATGTTGCACAACCCATTCTCCTGTCTTCTTCCCATAACCCTTGATCCCTTTACCAATCAAGAATCTATCCAACCCTGTCTTAAATGCACTCAATGATTTGGCCTCCACAACCCTTTGCGGCAATGTGTTTCACAGATAAACCACTCTCTGGCTAAAGAAATTCCTTCTCATCTCAGTTCTAAAGTGTTGTCCCTTCACCTTGAAGCTATGGCCTTGGATCCTAGTCTCTCCTACTACTGGAAACATCTTCTCCACTCTATCCAGGCCTCTCAGTATTCTGAAAGTTTCAATCAGATTCCCCCTCATCTTTCTAAAGTCATCGAGTACAGCTCCAGAGTCCTCAACTCTTCATATAACAAGCCTTTCATCCCTGGGATCATTCTTCAAAATCTCCTCTGGATCCTGTCCAACACTGGCAAATTCTTCCTTGGGTACGGGGCCCAAAACTGTTCACCATATTCCAAATGCAGTACGCCCAGAGCCTTATACTGCCTCAGTAGTGTACCTCTGCTCTCGTAGTCCAGCCCTCTTGAGATGAATGCTAACATTGCATTTGTCTTCTTAACTGCAAACTTTAAGAGAATCCTGAACCACAACTCCTACGTCCCTTTGTGCTTCAGATTTCTGAAGCCTTTTCTTATTTAGAAAATAGTTCATTCTTTTATTCTTCTACTAAAGTGCATAATCTCACACTTCCCCACTTTGTAATCCCTAGTTGAATTTAACCTACTGCGAATCCGCTTACAAGGATGCCTTCCTTGAAGAAGCTCTCATCCTCCCTCTACAAGGATTTCAGTGAGTCCCTTTCTCACTGCACCCCCAGGTCATCTCCCCATTCCTGAAGAAGGACTTATGCCCGAAACATCGATTCTCCTGCTCCTTGGATGCTGCCTGACCTGCTGCGCTTTTCCAGCAACACATTTTTCCATTTTGTAATCCATCTGTCACTTCTTTGCCACTGTCCTAGCCTGTCCAAGCCTTTCTGCAGCCTCCCCACTTTCTCAATACTCAGTGTCTCCACCTATCTTTGTCACCTGCAAATGTAGCAACATAGCCCTCAGTTCATTCATCCAGATCGTTAATATGTAATATGAATAAAGTTGAAAATCACATGACACCAGGTTATAGTCCAACAGGTTTATTTGAAAATACAAGCTTTCAGGGCACTGCTCCTTCTTCAGGTAGCAAATGGGGCAGGATACATAGGACACAGAGTGTATAGTAAAAGATCAAAGTGTAATACAACTAATACATCACATCAGTTGTATGACACTTTGATCTTTTACTTATTTATTCTGTGTCCTGTGTATCCTGCCCTACTAGCTACCCGACAAAGCAGCAGCGCTCCGAAAGCCTGTATTTTCAAATAAATCTGTTGGACTATAACCTGGTGTCGTGTGATTTTCAACCTTGTCCACCCCTCTACAGCACCTCTACATTATAATGTGAATAATTGTCATCCCAAAAGTGGCCTCTGCAGAAGTACACTCGTCACCAGCTGCCATCCTCAAAAAGACCCCTTTAACCCCAGCAAATGCTCCAGTTCCTTGCCCCTAATACCATATGCTACTATCTTACTTAGCAGCCACTTGTGCAGCACCTTTCCACCTTCTGGAAATCCAAATAAATCCTGTCCACTGGCTCTTCTTTGTCTAATTTGCTTGTTACCTCTTTAAAGAATTTTAACAGTTTTGTCAGGCATCACCTCCCCTTGTCAAAGCCATATTGACTCAGCCCTATTCGACCATGCAAGCACAGTGCAAGCTCCTCTATAATAATGGCCCCTAACATCATACCAATGACTGCAGTCAGGCTAACCAGCCTATAGTTTCCTGTCTTTTGTCTCCCTCCCTTCTTAAAGGGGTGTTACATTAGATATTTTTTAGTCTTCTAGGATCCTCCCTGACTCCAGTGACTCCTAAATGGTCACCACCAATGCCTCTCAAATTTCCTCAGCTATGTCCTTCAGAACTCTGGAGTGTGGTCCATCTGGTCCACGTGATCTATCCGATTTCAGATTTTTCAGCTTCCTTCCTATATCTTCTCCTTAGTGATGGCCACTTACCTCTGCCCTGACTCTCTTGAAATTCTGATATGTTGCTGATGCCTTCCACTGCAAAAACTAATGAAAAGTGCCTATTCAGTTCCTCTGCCATTTCTTTGTTCCCTATTACTGCATTTCCAGCCTCATTTTCCAACAGTCCAATATCCACTTTTGCCAATGTCACTCCATTAGTTTTTACAAAGAACAAAGACCCTCCAAGCCTGCGCCAATCCAGATCCTCTACATAAACCTGCGACCTATTTTCTCAAGATCTGTATCCCTTAGCTCCCTGCCCATTTGTATATCTGTCTAGATATGTCTTGAATGACGTAATTATTTCCGCCTCTACCACCTCCTCTGGCAATGCGTTCGAGGCCCCTCCAACCCTCTGCGTAAAGAACTTTCCATGCATATCTCCCCTAAACTTTCCCCTCTCACCCACGAGCCCTAGTAATTGAGTTCCGTATTCTGGGAAAAAGCTTCTTCCTTTCTATAACTCTCATGATTTTGTTAACCTCAATCAGGTCCCCCCACAACCTCCGCCTTTCTAATGAAAATAATCCTAATCTCTTCAACTTCTCTTCATAGCTAGCGCCCTCCATACCAGGCAACATCCTGGTGAACCTCCTCTGCACCTTCTCCAAAGCATCCACATTCTTTTGGTAATGTGGCGACATTGATATCTAAAAATAGTCTCACAATCTTCTTTTATATTATTAACCAGCTTACTCACATATTTGATTTCTCCCCCGTTTATTGCATTTTCAGTTATTCTCTGGTTTTTAAAGCCTTCCCAATCCTCTGGCTTCCCACTAATCTTCATTGAGATGTATGCTTTTCTTTTCGTTTATGTGCTGTCCCTGACTTCCCTTGTTCATCATGGCCACTTTGTCCTCCCCTTAATATGCTTTTTCTTCTTTGCAATGAATTTTGCTGTACACCCCCCGCCTCCGAATTACCCACAGAAACTCCTGCCACTGCTCCTCCACCGGCTTCCCTTCCAATTAACTGTGGCCAGCTTCTCTCTCATGTCTTTGTAGTTATCTTTACTCGATTGTAATACTGTTACGACTAATTCCAGCTTCTCCTTCTCAAGCTGCAGGGTGATTTCTATCACTTTATGGCAACTGCCCTCTAAGTGCTCCTTCACCTAAGCTCCTAATCAAGTCTGCCTCACTGCACATCAGCAAATCTAGAATTGCCTGTTCCTCTGTGGATCAACCACACCTGCTCCAATAAACCATCTCATAGTCATTTCACAAATTCCTTTTCTTGAAATCCACTACCAATTTGATTTTTCCAGACCACCTGCATATTGAAGATTCCATAACTGTTATAATTGTGTCTCTTTTACATGCCTTTTCTATCTCCTGATTTATTTTCTTCCCCACATCCTGTGAGGAAGCCTGTACACAATCCCCATCAGGGTATCTTTTCGTTTGTCATTCCTCAACTTTACCAACTGAGATTTTATGACTCTGTATCACTTCTTGCTATCAATTTAATTTAATTCCTTACTACCAAGGCAATCCAATCCCTCCACCCATCTGCCAGTCCTTTCGATAGGATATTTTTTCTTCGATATAGCTTCCAGTCCTGATCCTCTTGCATCCTCTATTATACCAGCATCGTTGTACCAGCATCTCAGGCACACAGTTCCAGAACTCCACCAGCTTTGGGTGAATAATCTACACTATCTTGTCTCTTCATTCTGATTTACATCTCAATTTAATGTCTCCTTAGTTCCTTTGCTCTGTAGAAAGCTAGTCCATTCATGGTTCATAGGTAACATGCACCATTCCTAACAACATCCTTGTAAACCTTCACTGTAGCCTCAATCATGCAAACACACCCTTCTAGAATGGTGCTCAGCACTCTAGTTGCATCCTGACAATGTTTCACAGGATGTCAAGCATAGTATTAGGATATCATACTTCAGCTAAAAAGGGAATGGTCTGTATTTTTTCCCAATTTTCCCCATTTACCTGTTCTGCTGCCTTCAGTGATCAATAGTCAATCACTCCCTCTATTCTTCCACACTCCTCGGTATCCTATTGTGATTTGTGTAATCCCTTGGCTGGTTTACATTCCTGAAAAGTTTAAACTCACATTTCTCGGGCTTAATTCTACTTGCAATGTCTTTGCTGACACCCATCAATATACACCTGCTGTCTAAGGATTTCTTCCTTACTATAACTAACTGGTTATTTTTTTTCTATCAGCTGTGAATCTATTAATTATACTCTGTATATTTACATTGGTCCAGTCAGAGGTGGCGCCAATGGTCGCGGCACTCCCAGTGATTGGCAACGGCGGCAGCAAAGATGTCATCCTGGTGTTCTGGGCCAGCAGCGGCAGCAAATTTCCTTCAGGGATGGGAGGCAGCAGCAGACTGTTCAAGATGGCAGCACTGGCAAGGCATTATTTAGGAGGAGGTCTCCCGGTGCAGGACTCTTGGTGCCATGGTGGTTTGGCCTGTCACCTGAGCCAAGGAGTCCTGGTTGCAAAAGGCCCAGAGCAGGAGCTCCTGGCATCACCAAATTCACAGCGGAGTCAGGTACTCCTGGTTCTGGTGGCGGTTGGCTGGAGCCAGGATGTTTGGTTATTGGTGAAGTGGCGGTGGCAATGGAGCTGGTGACTCCTATTTGCGGGACAAGTGTGGGTTCAGCATGGGACTTGGCAGTGATGTTGACATGTTGGGCCCAGCGATGAAAGATGGTGCCAACTCTTATGATGATGGGTCCAGCAGAGATGGCGGTGAGGCAGTGGAGGAGGAGTGGTGACACAGGTGTCATGTCAGTGGTGAGCTGACACAGGACTCACAGTGGAGGCGGTGGAACAAGGATAGACTCTCCCTTTCAATTTTTCTTTACTCCTTTTATTCTTAAACAACTCAAAATGGCACCGAATTGTGGTGACAGTTGAAGCTTTTCACTATATTTTAATCTATTATTCAATGCAAGTGACAATAAATCATTTAATTCAATTCAATTTAACTATTGATATATGGAAGGCAGGGGACTTCATACTGAGCACTCTTGGACTCCACCACAAGCTGCCTTCTCATCACAGAAACACTGACTGGCCATTATCCTTCATTTCCTGTTACTGAGCTAATTTTGGATCCAACATTTCCTTGGATCTCATTTGCTTTTCTGAACCGTTTATCATGAGAGACCAGACATAGTTTTTCAGATACATCCTGTGTTCAACAAATCCATACTGACTGTCCTTTATTAGTCCATGTTTTCTAAATGATTATTCATCCTCTTATTGTTTTGCAATCACTTACATGAGCAGTGAGAAGTTTAAATTTCTTCCCTACCTCCCCCTTCACTGTCATCTCTACTATATCCAATATACCATTGCAATCCTGAAGCTTCTCTAAGTATATAAAAGGGAAGAGAATAGCTAAAGTAAATGTTGGTCTCTTGGAGGGAGGGTGAGACTGGAAAATTAATAATAGGGAACACAGAAATAGTGGAGACATTAAAGTAAGTATTTTGCCTCAATTTTCAAGATAGAGAAAACTAGTACCATCCAATACTAACAGATTATAGAGATAGAGAGAAACTTAGAACAATCATCTTCATTAAGGAAAATGTACGAAGCAAACTGTTGGGATTGAAGGCAACAAGTCACCAGGCTTAATGGCCTGCATCCTAGGGTCTTAAAGGAAGTGGCAGCAGAAATAATGGCTCCATTGGTTATAATATTCCAAAACTCCTGAATGCAGGAAAGATTCCATTGGATTAGGTAAATGCTAATATAGTGCTCATATTCAAAAAGGGAAGTAGGCAGAAAGTAGGAAGCCATAGACTAGTTAATTTAACATGGTCATTGAGAAATTGTTAGAATCTATTGTTATGGAAATAATAATAGAACATTTGGAAAATCAAAATGCAATCAATGAATCAGCCAGCATGGTTTGATGAAAGTTAAATCATGTTTGACTATTTTGCAAGAGTTCTTCTAAAATGTTACAAGCGATATGGAAAATGGGGATCCTGTGCATGTTGTACACCTGGACTTCAAGAGTCATTTGAGAAGGTACTGCACAAAGGTTAACACACAAGATAAGACAACATCATGTTATGGGTAATTTGTTTGCTTGGATAGAGGATTACCTAACCAACACAAAGCAGAAAGTTGGGATAAATGGGTCTTTGTGTGGCTGGCAAGATGTAACAAGTGGGGTGTCAGAGGGTTCAGTCCTTCAGCCCCAACTATTTACTATCTATATTAGTGACTTGGATACAGGAGTAGAAAGTACTGTCGCTGGATTTGCAGATGATGCTAAAATAGGTGGGAAAATAAATTGCAATAAAGAACTTATAAATTTACAAATAGATATGGATATGTGAGTTAAATGGACCTTAACTTGGCAGATGGAGTTTAACATGTATAAGTATGAAGTCAGAGGAACAGAAAGAGTGCTTATAAAGTCACACAGCATGGAAACAGATCTTTCAGTCCAACTAGTCCACGGTGACCATGTTTCTAAACTAAACTAGTCCCACTTGCCTGTGCTTGACCCATATCTCTCCAAACCTTTCCTATTCATAAATTTATCCAAATGTCTTTTAAATATTAACTATACCTGTATTCATCACTTTCTCTGGTAGTTCATTGCACTACGCTCTGTGTAAAAGATTTGCTCCAACTGTCCCTTTTAAATTTTTCTCCTTTCACCTTATCTATGCCCCCTGCGTTTGAACACTTCCACCTGAGGGAAAAGACCACTGTCATTCACCTTATCTATGCCCCTCATGATGTCATAAATGTCAATAAGGTCACCCCTCAACCTGCTACACTCCACTGAAAAAAGTCCCAACCTTTCCAGTCAATTTTTGTGTCTCAAACTCTCCATTCCTGGCAACATCCTGGTAAATATTTTCTGAACCCTCTCCAGATGAGTAATGGCCTTCCTATAGCAGGGCAATCAGAACTGCACAGTACTCCAGAAGAGGCCTCACTAATGATCCAAATGTAATGGAAGAGCTTGGTCCAGAGTGCAGGTAAATCTGGAACAGGGGATCTTCAGTATTTCAGCAGCAATACTTTTAGGTCCTGTAGCCTTTGCAATATCTAATGCCTTCAGCCAATTCCTAAAATCATGTGAATTGTAGATTCGCATCTATGATATTGGAGACCTCTGGAAGAGGCCGAGATGGATGACACACATGGCATTTTTGGTGGAAGATGATTGTAATTGTTACAACCCTATCTTTTTCACAGAGGTGCTGAGCTTACCTATCATGAAGGATGGTGAATAAAAGAACTCCAGATTTTGTAGATCAGAAAAAAAAACAAGTTGGTTGGAAAATTCAGCAGGTCTGGCAGTATCTGTGAATAGAAATCTGAGATAATGTTTCGGATATGGTGACCATTTCTCAGAAGGAGGTGATATTTGTGCACCCCTCTCCACTGATAGCTGTTAATCATCTGTCTTCTGTTAATCATCCGTCTTCATTCATAGCAGGAAGTGGAAGGATTGCAGAGCTTTGACTTGATTCATAGTGTCAACCTATCACAACTAATTTCATTGTTTAACATGGAAGTAGTGTTATGGTGCAGCTTCACCAGGTTGGCAGTACATTAGTTTTAGATAGGCTTAGTGCTGACTCCCAAGATATTCTCCTGCATTCTCCGTTGAGTCACGTTTGGTTTCCTGGTTTGATGGCTGGGGCAGAGTTGGGCGCATACTGAGCCATGAGATTACAGATCATGAATGAATACAATTCTGTTGTTGTTGACGGCCCAATGTCTTGTGGGTGCCCAGATTTGAGCTGCCAGATCTGTTCTGGATCTATCCCATTTAGCACAGAGAATAGAGCCAGTTAAAATGGATGTGCCCTCAGTGTGAAGGTAAGTCTTTGTCACTATAACAACTGTGTTGCTGGTTACTCCTACTAATACTGTCATGGACAGAAGTATCTCCAGCAGTCTGGTGACTGCAAGCTCATGAAGGTTTTCTCCTTGTTGGTTTCCTCACCTCCTGACCCAGTAGCTATATTCTTCAGGACTCAGCCAGCTCAGTCAATAATAATTCTTCTGAGCCCATCTTGGTGATGGACATTAGCATTCACATTCCCCATTTGTGATATATTCTGTGCACTTACCATTTCAAGTGTTTCTTCTAAGTGGTATTCAAAATGAATGAATATAGTTTAATGACTGAGGGAAGATGATTGGGATTATCAATAGGAACCTTCCTTGTGTACATTTGACATGATGCCATAAGATGTCAGTGAGGAAGACTACGAAAGGGTTGACTGGGCAGTTTGGGCATTTGCAGTTTCCCATGCCTAACCTGAAGTGGCTGGCTTAGGTCACCTCCCCCTTCAGACTGAGATTGCTCTGTGTGCAATTTTGCTGATTTCTGACCACTCCATAGCCAGTGAGCTGCACCAAGACACCAGGTTGGCACCTAATGGCTGGCATTGGTCAAATTCGGCTTGAGTCAAAGATTATTTGGGCCTCCCAACAAGTATTGTCTACTCTGGACATTTTCATCAGGGTTTCATCACAAGATCCTCTACTTCCAACTGTTCTATTCAGCCATGCAATCTTTTTCTTTATCTACAATCTATTTATGACCCATGGGTGCAACTGGAGGGTAGTTTCCTTTGGAGTCCAAATATTCAAAGAATTTGACAATTTTTGTTTTGGATTTCAAACTGCATTATCAGGAAGATCAAATTTCAGTTTCTGTAAAGTCCAGAGACATCCTGGTTGGTTTTACTCCCAATCTACTCCCAATATCAGCTTATGGCAGACACCTTAACCACTCTGCTTAGATTCTTAAAAATCGCACAACACCAGGTTATAGTCCAACAGGTTTAATTGGAAGCACACTCGCTTTTGGAATGACGCTCCTTCATCAGGGACTACCACCTGATGAAGGAGCGTCGCTCCGAAAGCTAGTGTGCTTCCGATTAAACCTGTTGGACTATAACCTGGCGTTGTGTGATTTTTAACTTTGTACACCCCAGTCCAACACCTGCATCTCCAAAACATGCTTAGATTCTGTTTGATTTGGGCAGGAGTCTGAAGATTTATCATCTTAACTCCTATACTTTTTTATAACAACCAGCAGCCTCCAAAGTTAAACATTTGATGGAACAGTCTTTCTTTTAAATGAATGGAGAAAATAGCTTTAGCACAGAAAAATAGCATACTTAATAGGAGTATCCACTTAACAGGTAAATGGAATATACTGTACTCTCAATTGACCTCCCTGCAACATGGAATTAATGACTAGATCCCACTAGGCTTCCACTTTTGTGTTTGTTTCTGCAGCATCCTTCACAGTTTCATTTATTTCTGTATTGACACAAGTACTTAAAATCAAAGTATTGCTTTGACATAACACCACATTGTGATGCAAAATCAGTGTACGACATTTAATTAAAGGCCACAATTCCCATCATTGCCATAGAAACAGTACTTATGCTGTATTTCAGCAGCCATCTTTCCTGAGCATTAATGTACTGAATGCCGTTTATTAATACTTTATGATGAGGCCCATGCATATTAATTAAAATGTGCATTTTGACATTTAATAGACAATGCTATGCAATTATATTCAACATTATTAAGGCAACATAAAGACCACTTAGGGGATGGTAAATGTAACAGTAACTCACATGAGTTTTGCTATTGGAACATCAATGCAATATTATTTTAAGTAACTTAATCAACTTTTTTAAAATTTCGAGCTAAGTATAATAAGGTATACCTTACAGATTAGGAAGAGGAGTAGGCCTTTCATCCCACAGGTCTGTTTCATCATTTAAATAAACATAGGATGATCTATATTTCAGATTTCTTTACCCATGTTAGGTCTACAATGCTGAAACACTTAACGAACAAACATCTATCAATCTCAGTCTTCAGCATTCTTTGGGTTTAAAGAGCATGAAACCGCTACCTCTACCCCTGTGTGAAGAAGGAGCATCCTAATTTTATTTCTAAATGGCAGAGCACTAATTTTAAGTTTAGGTCCTGTTGTTCTGAGACTTCCCATCAAGAGAAATATTTTAGCTGTGTCTAGCCTATTGAAACCTTTTTATTCATTTTAAGTACCTTAGTTTCACCACCTTAAAACCTCAAGGCAGTAGCAATTAAGTTTATTTGCACACATGGACACTGAAATCCCTTTTGCTCCTCTGTGGCTTTTTTTCATTCTTTGATTCAAAGTGGATGACTCACACTTTCCTGCAGTGAACCACATTTGCAGCAGTTTTGTCCAATCATGTGAACTGTCTCCATTCTCTGTAACTTGTTGTTTCCATCCACCCAAATTTCAATGTTGTGCAACATTCAACATCCTAGTCAAAAAGTGTGGTGCTGGAAAAGCACAGTTGGTCAGGCAGCATCCGAGGAGCAACACAGCAGGTCAGGCAGCATCCGAGGAGCAGGAAACATCGATTTTCCTGCTTCTCAGATGCTGCCTGACCTGCTGTGACTTTCCAGCACCACTCTAATCTCAACTCTAATCTTCAGCATCTGCAGTCCTCACTTTTGTCTAGCATCCGAGGAGCAGGAAAATTGACGTTTCAAGCATAAGTTCTTCATCAGGAATGAAGGGCTTATACTCAAAACGTCGACCCTCCTGCTTTTTGGATGCTGCCTGATCGGCTGTGCTTTTCCAGCACCACACTTTTTGACTCTGAGGTGGAATAGGAGGTAATGGATGGCAGGGAATTAATGGTTGGCAAATAGATTAAAAACAGAGTAGGAATAAACAGTATTTCTCACATTGGCAGGCTGTGACTAGTGCATTAACACAAGAGTACTTGGGCCTAAGCTGTTCATGGTATGTATTAATGATTTGGAGGAAATGTCCAATATAATATTTCCAAGGAAGTGGGTGGACCTGAGACAGTTGACTTACAGTTTTCAATTTTAGACATTTTAACCATGTTCCTGCATCTGACCTGCATGATTTTGTGCTATTAAAAGAACCCCTGTGACAGACTGATACAAATGACTGCACTCCTAAATATATTTTTAAAATGAGATATAACATGTTTTTAAATAACCAAAGTGACAAGTGGCAATTTCTGTCTCAATTATTAGTCCATTTTAATTCCCATCATTATTTCACTTTACAAACTCTGTTTCACGTCTTAGGTGAGGACTTTTTTATGTTCATTATAGGCTTTCTTCTTTGCATGATCCCACAGTATGGGTGGTAAAGAGGCCAGGGCATAAGTAATGAGATAAAGAGCAGAAGATTGCATGAGAAAAGTTGAGATGAGCACTGATGGATCGACTGCCATCAATCTTATATGAGAAAACACTTTGCCAAAAAGCTGGACTACCCAGCCCTGTCTATCTCCAGGGATTGCTGTCACTTTCAGAGGTGAAGTGATGTTGACTATTGATATTTCTGCTATCATTACTACTCACACAACACCAGGTCATCTTCCAACAGGTTTATTTGGAAATGCTAGCTTTCAGAGCACTAGCTCTGAAAGCTAGTACTTCCAAATAAATCTGTTGGACTATAACTTGGTGTTGTGTGATTTTTAACATTGTCTACCCCTGTCCAACATCAACACCTCCACATCATTATTACTACTGTTTATGCAGGCCACATATTAGCAAATGCTGACAGAGAGCCTAAGTTTATAACTTCTAAGCACTCAAATGCACAAGCTTTTTCATTCACACCATTTCCATTGGTATCACAACTGAGTTTGGTGCCACCTCTTCTGTATTGTATGATTCAATGAGATCGTTTGAGTCATCTCACCTCATTTGCCTCCATTTGATTTTAACAATTGTACTTATGAGTTTGCAAAATGTGTAGCAGAACTGGGTCAAAAATTATCTTGCATTTCTATCGCTAAGAATATCCCCAAAATGACTTTAAGCCAACAGGTTACTTTTGAACTTGCAGTTACTATTGCTAGTAAGGCAAATGCAGCACCTACTTTGGTCACAGCAATGTCCCACAAGCACAAGCCAATAAACTCATAACTATTTTGAATATGATGCTAGATGAGTGGGAAACGTTGGCCTGAAAACTCAAAAACTCCTCTGGGATCATTTAGAATAGGACTTGACAGGACCTTGGTTGACATCTGATCTGAAAAACAACACCTCCAACATTGCAGGAAACTCTTACTACATTCACTAACTGTCAACCTGGGATATACATTGAGATCTGTGATAATACTTGAACCTCTTAACATGCTGATGCAGGGGATAGTGTGTTCCCAACTGAGCCAAGCTGTCCCCTTTACTGATGAGATTGTAAGCTGAAAATGTGTTGCTGGAAAAGCGCAGAAGGTCAGTCAGCATCCAGGGAACAGGAGAATCGATGTTTCGGGCATAAGCCCTTCTTCAGGCTTATGCCCGAAACGTCGATTCTCCTGTTCCCTGGATGCTGCCTGACCTGTTGCGCTTTTCCAGCAACACATTTTCAGCTCTGATCTCCAGCATCTGCAGACCTCACTTTCTCCTGATGAGATTGTAATCACATTTCAGAATTCCTTATGATTTAAAAGCATGAAACATAGATTTTATGTTGCTATGTCACCAATGATTTTGTACTTACATAATAAGTATATATTAAAGTAGTTATAAAAATTGTGAATCACAGTTGCTGAAGATGTACAATATCGGCAAATCACAATACTTGTTTATAGAAATGAACGCCTGGGATGTAAAATGGAAATATAGTGACTCTATCTTGTATTCCCTGTCAGCATTCCTTACTTGTGAATATGATTCCTATGAACCAACTTATGCGTGAAGTGACTTGCAGTAGTGTACCTGAACAATGTATCAGCAGAGCATAACCTGCAAATAGCTGCACACCATGCTCTCCTGATTTCTCCCAAAGCTGGGAGGAAAAATAATAACATGTGAACATACCACAGAGTCCAGATTAAACCTAACAATCAGTTTTATCAATAGCCACAGAAGCAAGTTAAATCAGATATGAGAATCGTAACACATTGTTGTATTATCTGACTTTTAAAAACTATTTTCCTAAGTGCAAACTCTCAGGACTGAATTTTACCATCTCTTGAGAAACTGTTTTTCAAGTGAATTGCATGGCACCCAGTCTACCATGGCCCATGTCAACTTTTCTCACAGAAATGTCCACATTTCGTCCCATTAAATATGGAACAAGCCACTATGGTGCCACATTGAGTTGTATGGCATGCCAAGAGGGAGTGCTAGCTCCATATTTAGTCCCCAGTTGCAACACCTCAGGTGGTGCCAGGTAGGAAGTGCTCCTTATACTGTGGTGTTCCAATGTTGTTCCCAAGTAAATAGCTTAGAAAGGCAAGTTGGTTTCCCACTTTGTGTTCAGGAACCTCGAGGACCAAGTGGCAGAGAGGAAGGCCATCCATTTTTCTGCTAACCAGCAAAGGAAACTGGGTCACCAAACCCAGCTAGTTTGGAACAAGATAGAGGCTCAGATCATGGTAGTGTGCCAATGTCCTGGGTGAAGGGTGTTGCCTAGCTGTGTTTGGAGAAGGCTAATGATCTTCTGAGCTCTGTGAGAGTAAGTGCCATCATCTCAGTTTGATTTTGCCAATGTGCACTCATCAAAGCTCATAGATTAAAACCCTCCATACTGTAAGCTTTATATCCACTCAATACTCAGCTCATCATCCCAAATTATTATCCTTTCCTGGCCTCTATGCTTCCTAATCACTTAAGATATCTCTGCACATCTTATGCTTATGTGTCACCATTAAATGCTCTTTCATCCACTGTCATAGTCAGTACCTCGCTTTGTTTCATTACAAGACATATTTTCCCAACCAACCCCAGACAGATGTCTCCACATTGCTCCACCACCATCCCCCCTCCACTTGACATAGCGTGATGCCTCAGAGTGACTAGCAGGAAAAGAGGACTGTAGATGCTAGAGAAGTCAGAGTCAAAAAGAGTGGCGCTGGAAAAGCACAGCAAGTCAGGCAGCATCTGAGGAGCAGGAGAGTCCATGTTTCAGACATTCCTGATGAAGGGCTTATGCTCGAAAAATCGACTCTCCTGCTCCTTGGATGCTGCCTGACCTGCTGTCCTTTTCCAGCGCCACCCTTTTCAATACTGCCATAGAGTGAGCTTGACTGTTCAGTGCTCTGAACCATGACAAGCTACCACATCTCCCTCTGTCTAAAAAGAGAATATACGCCACAGAAGCTGGTAGCCTCCAAATAATCATAAGTTGCATGAATACTAAGAATAATAAAAAGCATTCAGTGTAGTTGCATGAGATGCATTGTGTTCCTGCAGCCAGTGACTTGGCAAAAGCACTTGAGTCATAAGTGTTCCTGAGCTCCAAAGTGAAGCCCTGAAGAACTGAAGCAGTATGCAAGTTAGTTCAAAAGTAGCCATGATGATGTGGTAAGGCTGGTGATGAGCTAATGCCCACTTGCACAGATGAAGGGCAAAGGAGGATGGTGTCCATCAGGCACGCAGGGACATGGTAGTGACCTCAGAGTTGTCAGAATGTCCAGAGAAGCAATCAGTGGGTAGCTGCCACCAAACAATCTCTTTGACTTTCATGTTGGATATTGCTGCATCCAGTTTCATGGAGAGGGAGAGGAGAATTGGGAGCTGCATAGAAATAAGATGAGTTTAGCTAATAATGAGATGCAAATGTATGGAAATAAGGTAGCCACTACTCATTAGCAAAATTCAGAATTTGCCTTTTAAACCCTGAAGGGAATTTCAGTTTTTTTTTCACTGTTGAGCATCTGATTTTTCCATTTTTACCAATATTCTTTTCCAACTTTGTTGTCCAGGCTGTTCAAGGGAGCAGAAAATTCCACCCTTGGTGTTTTGAATTCTCCAAGACCTTTGACTAATGCTGCTAATTTTTTGAAATATAAAATTGCAGTTTTAACTCTTCAAGTTCTGTATAAATGCAGTAACAAAGAAATAAAGCAAATTGAAGACAAAAGGCTGCAGTAAGTACGTTAGCTCATATAGCCATCACACTTCAAGATTAAGGGTTATTTTCCTCACTACACTGAGCAATTTTTATTTAAGAAGTCCCAAATACTTCCTGAACAGGCACATAAACAAGTTTTCAATTAATTATTTATTCAAGGCAAATAAAGCATGAATTGCCAGCTTTTGACACCTAGATTTTTTTTAACATTTTCTAGTACCAGATAGGCATTACAATTAGCTTGATCCTAAGCAACCATTATGCATCTCCACTCACAGTGACAATCTGGCATATATTAACATATATCTGAAACCCTGATGGTGGAACTATTTATGGAGGATGACATAAACAAAGGTGGATCAATCTTCTTCACTTTTCAATCTTACACTTAACAGAATCCGTATATTTGTTCAAACCCCCTGGCTCCCATGTAAAGACAAAGGACAGAGTAAATTAAATGAAAGACGGTAGTTATAGATTCCATTTGAACCATCCTTGTGCCTAGGATGAGCGATTATTGAGACTGTAAAATCTAACATTAAAATAGTTTATAATTTGAAAAGAACTGACTTAGTGGGGGGTTTGATAATAATAATAAAAAAGTTCATCTATTTTCAAATGCTGCTTTGACCTGCTGGTTGTGAATTTTCAACATTTTTCATTACTATGTCATCAAGGTATAATTACTTTACGCAAAATCTTATTAGTATTCGTCACAAGGGCACAGTAGCCATTTAACTATTAGATTATGACTGTTGCCCTTGCTTAACATATTTAACTATTGCAAGATCAGATAAAGCAGTGTTCCAAAGATACCTGGCTCGAAATGGGAGGAAAGCCCAGCCTAAACAAACAATCCTATTCTATCTTCTTCCCAGTTCTGTTCTAAAATGTTCTCAATGAGTCATGTGTATGGACCTGCACCGTAGAATGAAGCATGCAAACAGGATGGGCTCTTTCAGTCTTTCATACTGATCTCTTCTGTATTAATTTGAAACTAATTGAAAATAATAACATTCAATATATGAACAAAATAGCAAGAGGCAAGACATTGGATCAAAATAGTCGATAATTCTTGCATTGTGTACTATAAACTATTTTGAGTATATATTTTCAGGAAAATCTTTGGTCTGAAATCAGTTTGTGGTTTAATTTCCTTACAAAATACATTCTTTGAGGTAACAGCACAAAACCAATAGAACAATCTGAGCACATCTCTTATAATTAGATTTTGGCTTTGTGTGCCAATCATAGATTTATCAACCATTCAGATAAACTGCATCCTTCCTGACAAGATTATTGAAGCAATATCTTTGTATGTACATATGCTGACATTTACAAGGAATCCTCATGCTTAATCCTAGCTCATACGCCTGTACCCTATCACAGCAAAGGGGGATGTCAATCAAGCTGGAAGGATATAGCCAGCACATCTGGTTAATCACTGCACTCACATTTGTGCCTTGATATTTATTTCCAGCCAGAGATCTCTGGTCTATTCTCCCTGTCATTTGAGAGCAATGTGTATAATTTATTAACTAGCTAAACTGCATTATGAATAAGGCATGAGGCCAGTCTTGGGATTGAGAGAATGTAGATACAAGCCCATGACTGTGAATTGATTTAGGCCAGCTTCATGCTCCAAGAGGTGACATCTGTTTCAAAAGGTTGAAGCATGGAAGAACTTCAACGACTGCTGCTGATGATCTGGACATAAAATATTTTACATCAAGTGAGAGTTTCTGGAAACAAATTAATACCTACTTGGAAAGGCTTGGATTAATCAGAGATAGTCAGAGGGGGATCATGGCTTACAAATTTGTTAAAACTTTTTGAAAATGTGATCAAGTGTGTAGATGAGGGAAATTCAGTTGATGTAGTTCATATGGATTTTAGCAAAGCTTTTGATAAGGTGCCACATGGGAAATTGATTGAGAAGGTTAAAGCGTCTGGAATTCAGGGAAGCCTGGCAAAATGGAACCAAAACTGGCTTAGTAATCGGTAGTGGTAGAAGGCTGTTTAAGTGGCTCGAGGCTGGTGTCCACCAATGTACCACAAGGATCTATATTTGGGACTCTTATTGTTTCTTGTATCCATAAATGATATGGATTAAAATGTGTGATAGACATTAAGCAAATTTGCAGAAGGCACCAAGATTTGTAGTGTGGTCAATAGCTAAGATATAGGAAGATATAGGAAGATATAGATAGGCTGGTCAGAACAACCCTGATAAGTGCAAGGTGATGTACATTGGAAGATGAACAAGATGAATGAGTATTTAATGAATGGCAGGATACTGGATAGCTTAGAGGAGCAGAGGGATCTTCGGGTAATTCTTCACAGATCCCTGAAGTTGGCAGAGCACATGAATAGGATAGTTCAGAAGGCAGATGGGAATTTGCTTTCATCAATCATGGCATAGTAAAAGAGCCAGGAGGTAATGTCAGAGTTGCACAGTGGATTGGTGAGGACACAGCTGGAGTACTGTATGCATTTCTGGTCACCTCACTACAGGAAGGATGTGATAGCATGAGAAGGGATAGAGAAGAGGTTCACCGGATGTTGCTTAGGTTGGAGAAACCAACCAAAAGGAGAGACTAGAGGGACTTAGATTGTTTTCTCTAGAGCAGAGAAGATTGAGGGGGGACATGAATGAGGTGTATGAGATTATGAGAGATATGGACAAGGTGAATAGAGACCAACTGTTTCACTTGGTTGATGGGTTAATCAGAGGGGATTAAACATCATTCAGTGGGTGGTGAGAATTTGGAATGCGCTGCCCAGGAAGGTAGTGGAGGCTGGAAACTTTACAACCTTAACAAAAAATTTGGATGAGCACTTCAAATATCTTAACATTCAAGGACATGGGATAAGTGCAGGAAATTGAGATTAATGTGCCTTTAGTGGTAGTTATGTCGGTACAGACTCAATGGGCTGAACACCCTTTTCTGCACTATATGAATGTGAATCTATGGCAAGACAATCTGCTAATACGTTTTAGGAACAAATTACTGTAGATGCTGGAATCTGTACTGAAAAGAAATGCTGGAGTCAGGCAACATCCATACAAAGAGCAAGCTAACGTTTTGAGTCTGGATGACTCTTCATCAATGCTGTTTGGGGACAGCATTAATGTTATAGTTTGGGAGGGGTGGGGGTAGTGGGTGTAGGGTGCTGATGGAGAAAAGATGCTGATAGTTCAGATTAAGTGATTGGAGTATGAGAATGGTAGAACAATGGTGTATCTCCTGCAGACTTGAAAGAACAGTACAGTCATTCTGTTATAACGCAGTAGTTCCTTCTTGTGCAATCCCATGTTATCAGAAAATCGCATCATAACAGCACCATTTAAACTAATGGGGCCAGAATTGCATTATAACCAATACATGTTTTAAAATTTTGGGCTTTAGAAACAGTGTCCCCAATTCTTCATTAGTGTTATAGCAAATTTGTGTAAACAAAACATGTGTTATAATAAGTGGAATGGGGGGAGGGGTGGACATGATAACAAGCAAAACGAAAGGGAAGAAATGGGATATGGTTCACAATCTGAAGCTGTTGAACACAATATTAAGTACAGGAGGCTGTAAGTGCCGAGTTTGAAGATGGGATGTTGTTTCTCCAGTTTGTGCTGTGATTCACTGGAGCATTGCAGCATGCTGAGGAACAGACATGTGGGCGTGTGAGCAGGATGATGTGTTATAATGGCTGGTTTTGGGACGTTTGTGCACAGACCGGAGGTGTTTGGCAAAGTGGTCACCCAGTCTGTGTTTGGTTTCTCCAATGTCGAGTAAGCCACATTGGGTGCAGGGAATACAATACACAAGATTGGAGGAGGTTCAGGTGAAATGCTGCTTCATCTGGAAAGACTGCTTAGGCCCTTGGATGGTGAGCAGGGAGGAGGTGAAGGGAGAGGTGAGATACCATCTGCAGTTACATGGGAAGGTGCCATGGAGAGGAGGGGGTGGTGTTGGTAATTGTGCAATGGACTAGGGTGTCCTGGAGGGAATGATCCCTGCGAAATGCAGATGGAAGAGTGAAAGGAAAATGTTGGAGACTGATACTTTGAATGTAAAGGCTGGTGGGATGGAAAGTGAAGACAAGGGGAACCTGATCACTCTGTTGTGAGTGAAAGGAAGGGGCAAAGGCCCACCAGCCTCCACATTCAAAGGATCTGTCTCTGCCATTTCAGATAACTCCAGCAGAACACCACCACCAAATACATCTTCCCCTCACTCCCTTTGTCTGCATTTTGCAGGGACCATTCCCTTTGGAACACCCTAGTCCATTTCTCGATGGCCACCAACACTAATCCCCTCCCCCTTCTCATGGCACCTCCCCATTAAACCATAGAAGGTGCAACACCTCCCCCTTCACCTCCTCCCTGCTCACCATCCAAGAGCCTAAACAGTCTTTCCAGGTGAAGCAGCATTTCACCTGTTCCTCCTCCAATCTTGTGTATTGTATTCACTGCACCCAATGTGGCCTGCTCTACATTGGAGAAACCAAACACAGACTGGATGACCACTTTGCGGTACACCTACAGACTGTGCACAAGCAGGACCTGGACCCATAGCTGGTCATTTTAACACAGCGTCCTGCTCACACACCCACATGTCTGTCCCTTGGCATCTGCAGTGTTCCAGTGAATCACAGCACAAACTGGAGGAACAACATCTCATCTTCAGACTAGGCACTTAACAGCCTTCTGGGCTTAATACTGAGTTCAACTTCTTTAAGTTGTAAAAAAACTCCATTTCTTCTCGCTTGTTATCATGTTCTCCTCTCCCCCTATTACAGTTGCTGTCCCTTTCAAGTCTGGCAGGATGCACACCTTCATTCTGTCATTTTCACATTCCAATCACTTAATCTGAACTATCAACACCTTTGCTCCACCAGCACTTTGCACCCACTAGCCTCACCTTCACCCCTCCCAACTATAGTATAAATGCTGTCCCCTAAACACTTCACTTCAGCTCTGATTAAGTCATCTCAACTCGAAATGTTAACTTGCCCTCTGTCCATGGATGCTGTCTGACTCGCTGTGATATTCAGCATTTGTTGTCTTCAATGCTAATAGGTTTTTACAGCCTGACCATACATCTGGGAGGAAATGTCCCAAATTTTCAGAGAGACTGACATTCTTAGCCTCCTGTTCTGCAATCTCCAAAATAATACGTATGTCACAAATTGAGATGAATGGAAAATGTATTAAAATATGAGTTTTTCAAATACACATAGAACATAGAATATAGAACAATACAGCGCAGAACAGGCCCTTTGGCCCTCGATCTTGCGCCGACCTGTGAACTATTCTCAGCTCGTCCCCCTACACTATCCTATCATCATCCATGTGGTTATCTAAGGATTGTTTAAATCTCCCTAATGTGGCTGAGTTGACTACATTAGCAGGTAGGGTATTCCACGCCCTTACCACTCTCTGCATAGCAAACCTGCCTCTGACATCTGTCGTAGTGTCATTGTCTTATTAGGCATTCCATCTGAATAATATTTTTCTTCTGATTGAATGAAGAAATTTTTTCTCGTTTCAAGTATAAATCAAAATTGATCCATTGAGATTAGAGGTCCATGAGAAGCAGCAGCTCAAGTATCTCCTGTAAGTGGTCCACCTTCATGTTGAATCTACGCAGTGAGCAAGTGTCGGCAATTTAACCAAAAAGCTTATCTCAATAAGTTCAAGCATTTTCTCATCTAATATTCACAGAGACTCATTTTCCAATTGAATGACACAAGTGCAGACATCTATGCTATTTTCTCTTCCCAAACTACAGGCTTGAAACAATTAAAGATTCCCAAATGTGATCATAAACAGAGTTTGGACAAAACATTGGACATCAATGTTGTGATTTTGTGGTCTTTATGCATCAATACCCTAACTAGGTTATGTCTACTAAGCTCTCAGTGAATTTTTCGTCTATAATTCAACTGAATGATAATATCACAGTGAACTCTCCTGGTGTGTGCAGGATACATTTATTGATAATTCCTTCTACTGCAAGGACAGAATTAACAACAGATTATTTTTCTTCACTTAAAAAAGGAGCAGCCATTTTGCTGAGCTTAGAGCATAAGAAACATATGAGGATTAGCAAACTGTCCACTTAACTCTGAACTCAAGTTCAAATTGCAGACTGCTAGACGATTGGTGCATATTTTCTAGTCAAAATAATAATGAGGAAATTGGAACTGATCATGAAACAACAAATTTGCCAGCAACTTCAAGTGTCTGCATATTTACAGCCAAACATGAAAAATAGGAAATTGCTATTCAAGTTGCTTTGCTCTTTCAGAAGGTTGACTCAACGGTATCTCACATCAAGAGATTCAGCATTCAAATACATGAAGGCTATGGAGCTCTGTTACTTACACATTGAATACCCATTAAACACACCAAAAAGAGTAATGCTTTGTTCTTTCCAGTGTAAGTGAATTTTTAAGAGTGTGATGAATCTTAATTATAAACAAACAAACTCTCTGCTACTGAAAGTTAATGTTTACAAGTGAACAGTTTCATTCCTTCAGATTTTGATTATTGTTGAAGATTTAAAAGTGTTTTAATTTTTTTAACACTCCTTCTTTAGTCTTACTTTCTCTGTATTCAAACCCATCATTTCTTGTCTCTAGTTTGCTTTTTATCAATGAACTGACATTAACTTAACACTATTGATGGAGCTGGACTCATCAGGCAGCTGGGGAGTATTCTGTCACATCCTGACGTGACTTGGACTTGCTAAACAGGCTTTGGGGAGTCAGGAGGTGAGTTACTCACTGCAGTATTCCTAGTCTCTGATCTGCCCTTGGACCCCTGTGTTTACGTGGCAAGTCCAGTTGCGTTTCTGGTCAATGGTAACCTCCAGTATGTTGACAGTGGGGGATTCAGTCATGGTATTGCCATTGAATGTCAAGAAGCATTGGTTAAATTGTCCCATCAATACCATAACTAGGCTATGTCTCCTAAGCCCTCAGTGAGTTCTTTCTCTACCAATGAACTGAATGATAACAACACAGTGAACTCTTCAGTTGTGTACAGGATACATTTATTGATAATTCCTTCTACTGCAAGGACAGAATCAACATTACAAATTTTGATCACTCAAAAAGCAGCAGTCATCTTGCTTAGCTTGGAGCATAAGAAACATACGAGGGTTAGCAAACTGTCCACATAACTCTGAACTCATGTTCACAGTGCAGACTGCTAGACTATTGGTGTGTATTTTCCAGTAAAAGTAATAATGAGAATATTAGTGTTTATCGTGAAGCAACAAATTTGTCAGCAACTTCAAGTGACTGCATATTTACAGTTAAACATGGGAAATAGGAAACTGCTATTCAAGGTGCTTTGTTCTTCCAGACGCTTTATTCTAACAGTATCTGGGTGCAGTTCAGGGATCCACTGATGAGGTAGAGGGAGTCTAACTAGATTGAGCCCATTGGCCTGGAAGGTTTGGTTGGCAGACGCAAAGGGATTTATGTTTAGATGGCCCAGATATGTCGAATGTGTCCTGCCCAGGGGCAGGTGCCTCTTCCTTAGCTCAACCTCCCAGGGCTGAGAGGGACAGGCAGTGTGGAGCTGGAAGGCCTAGTCACCCCTGGAGTGTCCTTAGAGGAGAACTCTAAGGAGGCCTATATGTGTCGCCTCCTCCGAATGGTCCCTACAGTCACTGCCCTGTCTCCATGTGAGGAAGAGGCACCTGGAATAATGTTACACACTTAGCTACTTATTTTGTGGAGTAATTTTTGATGAGATACATGTACAAACATCCTTTAGAAATCCAAGTAGATCACATTGACAGGTTCCCCTTTACTGCTAAATTCTGAATAACCCAATGAATTAGCAAACATGATTTTAAATATGAGTAGCTATGGCAACATGAAGATACAGCTCTATTTAGAAGATGCATTCGATAAAGACAATCAGACCTCAGTATTTTAAAGAAGGAAATTAAGCCATTTGATCATCAAAAAGTATCAACACATGATGAAATCTTGCTATGATATAAATATTGCAATGTGACTAAATTAATCACAAAGTCCCAGCTAGAGGTTTTATTACTGTACTATTTTCATTAACCTATAATTTGATATTTCATTGTGTATTTGCAATGAAATAAAATGTAATGTCAATTTTCTCGTCCTGCAGATATTGGGCCTTTAATAGTTTCCAGTAATTTAAAACCAAAAAAAATGTGCATAGTTGTTCACATACATAAACAGCAAAAGGCATTACATCTGAGAAACATAGTTTTTCAGTAAGTTTGGAGGCCCATCCATCCTGTGTTCCCATTCCCCCAGGATTTTCCTCTGATGTTATTATAGAGTTGCTATAATGGGGAACATGACTAATAACCAACCTTTGATCCAACCTGCCCAAGGGAAAACATATCACCAACTAGGTAAGCAGCAATCAACATACTTTTACAGGATAAATTGCTCCAGACCAGTGCCAATATTGCTACAAACCCTATGACGATCAATAGGGTTGCTTACAAGACTCCTCCATATTAGTGGACAGGATAGTTAAGAGACAAGAATAGTTAGTTTCTAACCAGGGGAAGGTACAAAATGTTTTTTTTTAAATCAACAAATCTTTTCCAAACCTTTTCTAAAAGACAATTTTGAAATATTTTTGTACAAGAAGTACAGTATTCCTAATTTCTTTTCTCTCTAGTTTTCCTTCAACCATTATTTGTCAAATTGCCGAAGTTTTAAATGCAAATTAGAGAAACAATATTTAATTTGACTGAAGATTACCTTGTGTTTGAGAGCAGACATTTTATACTCTTTTACAGCCTTGAGAGATGCTATCAATTGGATTATTTTAATCCTGGATAAAAAAAAGTTACTGCTAATAAATTGACACCTCTTTAAATGAGCTGAGGAAAGGCTACATACACATTAGGTGAAGAAATTATTTGACAAAATCTATTTGAAAATATTGCCATAATTGAATTTTGCTAAGACTTCAATTTATTTTATTTTTATAATTGGATTGCATGATAAAAGAGAAAAAGTGGATGTTGTTTTATTAATGTACCTAGATAGCTGAAAGACTATCTCGCCTTACTGTGGTGTGCATAAATGGAATTTAATCAAAATCATGACAGAATTAAATAGTTCTCTATTAAACTGTGGAATTATTTTTGGAAAGCTGTTTAATCTAGTCAACTACCTCAACCCATCTGATTGTCACCTTTACCCAGTAAGAAGGCTATGTGCAAGCTGAACTCACTCTGACCTCCAAGGGAGAAAGGAAAAGATTTTCAATTAGGCACAAATCAATTAAAACTTCAGACACTCATTCCATCAGCACATTAGGAATTTTGTTTGATACAAAACCGCCACTCATATTGTGGCAAATGGTTATAAATTTTAATCAAACCATAGTGGAAAGGAGCTGCCAATCACAGTTGACTTAAGGAACCTTTGTGGTTAAATTGAGTTGGTGTCCTTTTTTATTGGCTGACATGGACTGCATTTGAACATTTAAGGATAAACATTAGAGGTTACTCATCTCAGTTTTGACTGGGGTCTGAGATGCTGCAGTTTTCTGGATGCTGGAAATCTCTTGTACTTTTCAATTTACAAAAGGTTACAGCTATGGTTAGCACTGCTACCTCACAGCACCAGAGACCCGGGTCCAATTCCCACCACGGGCAACTGTCTGTGTGGAGTTTGTACATTCTCCCTATGTCTGCATGGGTTTCCTCTGGGTGCTCTGGTTTCCTCCCACAGTCCAAAGATGTACAGGTTAGGTGAATTGGCCACACTAAATTGCCCGTAGTATTAGGTGAAGGGGAAAATGCAGGGGAATGGGTCTGGGTGGGTTGCTCTTCGGAGGGTCAGTGTGGACTTGTTGGGCCGAAGGGCCTGTTTCCACACTGTAAGCAACCTAATCTAATCATTCTCAGATGAGGCAGAAATATATTGAGAGAGAACACGAGGGAAGGTTTCTCCCTGTCCTTTGGAGAAATTAGCAGTGAACTGCAGATGAAATATAATCTGCCCTATTGCCATAATGCACTGTGGGTGGACTCAATTAGTGTAGAGCAGGATGTCCTATCCTATGAAGCTGGCACTATTGTAGGTTTGCCTCCAGCAGGATGCTTGTACCTGGTGCAGCAACACGTGCCTTCTACCATAAGAAAGCGGGTATGGATAATATGGCAATGAAGAATCCAACAAGCATTTATTACATCTAGCTATTATATATAAACTTAAATTTCTCAGACACATAAGCATCTGGATTAAGAGTATGGTACTGATTACAACAGAGCAGCATACCTTCAATAGTGTGTCATGCTTCAAATGATCAATTTATGGTTTTATACCCTCAGATACAGCTATGATACTTTGATGATATCAAGGATATGTCTTTTATAGGTATGATGAGACATAACTTAACACTGGCCTATATGAATGGCCAGCAGCTCCGTAGGCTTAGTAGCATTGAGCTTCTGTTCTGGGAGCTGCCAGGACTCTAGAGAGTCCATGAAGGAAGCGTGGTGCATCCCAGATCCAGGGAAGTCAGGAGCTTTGGATAGAATGCGTTTTACCACGAAAGGGAAGGAGGCAAAGGAGTAATCGTGTGGATTTCAAAGGCTGATGTGCTAGATAAGAAGGGGGAAACTGCCTTCTGGGGGCTAAAGATTTTAACCCAACCCCTTTTTCCTTCAAAAACTTAAAAGCAAACAGATGGCCGGGTCTTGTTCATGTCATCCATATTATGGCATGGTCAAGGTAATATTAGGGCCAACTGACATTTTAACAAGTGCGATTGACCCTCCATATATTTATTTACAATCAGCGGACGAGTTACTAATTTTGACATCTGACCAGCCCCTCTGTAATGGGGGTGTGTTGAGTGGGGTAGAAGGTGGTGGGCTGGGCCCCTGTTCTATTTTACATAAAACCCTCTGAAAGCACATCTAGCAGGGCCCTGTGATATCCAGCTCATGCAGTTTCTTCTTGTTTCGCTTGCTATGTGCATATACTGCTAACTGCTCTGTTATCCATGCTGAGCCAACTCACAGGTTATTTGATTTTGTCAGCCTGCTTTCTTTTAGTTTCCCTAAGCTAAGTAGCATATTCCATTGAAGGAAGCACGTAAATAATCTAATACCGTTCTATAATTAGGTACAAGAAGACAACATTGCCTGAGATCACTTATTATAAGGGAAAAGAACAAGATTTTTCTTTATCTTGAATAGCATGTATTCAGTAATAAAGTGACTATGAATAAATTACAGTTTGAGAATTGGTGTGTGAAATCCAAGAAAATAAGCCAAATGGAGTGATTGCCTGCAGGCTACAAAGGAGCCATCGTGAAATGGCCATCATACAAAGTGAGAAAACATGTGTCTCTTTAAGATGTTGATTAAAATCATCCTGAATTAATGTAGTGATAATTATTTTACAGATTTATTTGTGTTGGAAAGGTACAATTCTGTCGTTGATAATGCCATAATCCAAACAAATTTTAAATACAGCAACTGCTGGAAAAACTCAACAGGTCTGGACAAATCTGCGGAGAGAGAAACAAAATTAACGTTTTGAGTCCAGTATGACTTTTCTTTAGAACTCATTTGTGGAAAAAGTTCTGAAAAAGAATCACGGTGGACTCGAAACGTGAACTCTGTTTCTATCTCCTCAGGAGCCGCCAGGGCTACTGAGTTTCTCCAGCACTTCTGTTTTTTTTTTGTCCAGATCTCCAGCATCCACGGGTTTTTGCATTTGTGTCAACTTGAAGTGCAGTATTTTGAGTAATTTTAAAGTTTAGGCGGTACGGCCACCAAATGGTTCAGTGCAAAACTTGTCTGCCACTCCCGATAGACTGCTACCCAATTTAACACTCTAAGGAGCCTAAATCACAGGAAAGACTGGTGAAGGTGAGGTTCTGCTAACAGATCCCAGGTTTGGGGTTTAGAGGGGGTGAGGGAGTTTGGGGCCATAGTGCACTGTCCACTTTGGGGGAAACTCACAGACGCAGTGCTAATATCGGGGACCCTTCTGAATGGGACAAATGGCTGATCACACATGTCTGCACTCACTGCCCATTATATTGCAGCCAGATCAGGGTGGAGGGGCAGTGGCAGCAGGAATGGCAACCAGGGATTTTTAATAGGACCCCATCTGCAAACACTTCCTGAGGGTGCTGTAAAATTTTGTCCCAAGTTTGTGCATATTTCTGTCAAAGTAGGGTGTGGACATAGAGAATTGCTGCAGATTCATAACTGAAACATTGGAGCTGCATTACCAATTGCTATTGCCTGTGATCGATCATATGTGTAACGAGAGCTTGCTGTTAGGCCAGTCCAAAAAGGGAAAGATAAAAACAAATGCCTTTATGGAATGTTGGATAGGAGCAGGAAATAACTCTGCAGAAAAGAACTTCAGTTATGTAAATTTGCTGTTTAAGCAGGAAAGTCGGAAGATGAGCTGGTGTGGACAGAAAAGAAAGAATTTGCAGATGATCAATATTTTGGGGTAGAAGAATATGAGAAAGCAGACAGTGAGGTATAGGAAAATGTTAGCTTGTACATAAGGATATAATGCTGGCAGGAACCTAATTGCTATCTAGGTAAAGAAGTTGATAGAAGTAGACAGTACTGCACATTGGCCCACTAAGCTAATAAAAGAAAAGAACAGAGACATGCATTTATACAGCGCCTTTTATAACCACCAATTGTCTCAAAGATCTTTACAGCCAATCAAATAATTAAGCATCTTTACCTTTGGAATATCAGAAACTGTGATATTTAATCTGTTTGGAACTGTACGTTACTGCCTGGACACTGTAATGCATGCTCTCTGCTGTGTACCAAAAGGTTTGCTGTGACCAGTTGGTATCAAGTTTGTATCCCTTGAAAATCTGACATTTTTCCTCCTTCCTTTCCATAGTAATGCACTTGGAGACTGCCCTTTACCTAAGAGTGCATTTAATAATTTTTGGAGCCCAGCTGAGGCATAATTGATATGCACTCCAGCATAGGGAAGGGAAGAAAATAAATCATCCAGGGTTTTCCCTTGCAATTCCGATTCAATGATTTTTGTTTGAAAGTGTTCTGTGAGGTCACGTAAGGGCTTTGTCGTGGCATCCAGAATTTCAGCCACTATATTAGTGAGACCTGATGGCTTTCATGGCTCTATATTTAAAGTCTAGCCACACACCACATCAGATGCTGCAAGTCAATAACCAGTCATCACACTCTGCTGCTCACCCATTATCACCAAGTACATGGCCCAGAGACGTCCACTTTGTGGACAGGGACCTGGAGGTGTTGCTAGACACGGTGGTGGAGATGAAGGCAGCACCTTTTTTTCTATACAACCCAACAAGAGGTCATGCCACCAGCAAAGCCAGCCCAGGAGCTAAACACCAGTCCAGGGCAGCGCTGTGTCCTGGGTGAAGTGGGATACTTAGCAGTGTAGGGAGTCAATAGGTAATCTTCTGCATATGACAGAGATAAATGCCATGATCTTAACTCTGCTACCTCACACTTAACAGGGAAAACAATCACACATTCTGCCACAGTACATGCATTGCAACAATGCTTCGGGAGTACAATGCTCAATATTGCACACATTGTGCCCACTCAATGACTCTCATCTTCCAAACTTCTAGCCCTGACTGCTCCCTGTAATTCTTCCTCACTCCTCACCACCTCTTCCATCCCTGCATCACCACAAACTGTTCTTCCACCCACTTCAATCATTCTCAATGCCTCCCTCTATCTCATTGCAGTCAAAAATGGTCTCGGTTTTCTCATAGTGTCCTGACTGGCTGACCTACAGTTGCACCTGACCTACAGCCTGACCATGCCAACCCTTGAACTGCAGGGTCATGGATCCCTGGAATCTGGTAAGACCAAGTACCTGTCTCACTGCGACCAAATCCCTTGACCAGAATCTGAAAAGCCTTGAATGGCTGTGGTGGTACTCTCCATTAACCCCTCACTCCATTAATGACTACTCCTCTTTGACTTTCACTCATGGTTATTTGAAGCATATGCAATGTGTTTACTGTGTAAAGTGATGGCACAGGCTGTAGACATGACATTGACATAGCACACTGCCACACAGCATCATGCTCACGCCTTGTCTGTTCAATGTTCCCCAATGTTTTTTTCAATGTTAGCATGCAATGCAAGCCTCAGAGGACTGTAACGTGTACCTGAGCACTAAAGGCACTGTGAGCGAAGAAGACAAGCTAAGGTCAATCCTATGCAGATGTGAAAGATACATGTATGTCTTTGTTTGCAAAGCAAATTTGAAAAGGTTGGCGCTGGAAGAAGCACAACAGGTCAGGCAGCATTCAAGAAGCAGGAAAGTCAATGTTTCAGGCATAAGCCCTTCATCAGGAATGTGGAAGAGGAAGAGAGCTGAACGATAAATAGGGGGTGGGGATGGGGCTAGAGAGAAGGTAGGTGGGATGGTAATAGGTGACTACAGATAGGAGGTGACTGTGATAGGTCAGTAGGGAGGCTGGAGTGGATGGGTAGGAGGGAAGATGTACAGGTAGGTCAGGTCAAGAGGGCAGTGCCAAGTTGGAAGGTTGGATCTGGGATGAGGTTGGGGGGAATGGGGTGGGGTGGTTGGGTCGGTTTGGAAATTGGTGAAATCAATGTTGATGCTGTGTGGTTGTAGGATCCCAAGGTGGAAGATGAGGTGTTCTTCCTCCAGTCGGTGGGTAGCTTTGACTTGGCAGTGGAGGAGGGCCAGAATTTGCATGTCCTTGGGGGATTAGGAGGGGGAGTTGAAGTGGTTGACCACAGGGGGATGGGGTTGTTTGATATATGCAGACCAGAGATGTTCCCTGAACAGCTTTGAGAGGTGGCATTGTAGAAGAGACCACATCAAGAGCAACAGATGCAGTAAATGAGATGGGAATGCCACACTTTTCGACTCTGACTCTCCAGTATCTGCAGTCCTCACTTTCTCTTATTTGCTTGCAAAGGATCCCAGCAGAAGTATGCAAATTGTAGGTGTCTCCCAACTCCAAAGTACAGAGTTGAAGAGCTGAAGCGGTGTGTCAGTTGGACTAACAGCATGATGTGGTGAAACTGGTAGAGGGATGGTTTGCCAATGCTGCCTTACATAGCTGAAGGCTCAAGGAGGATGGCCATCAAGGAAAGAGTTGTGATGAAGCAGTTGGATGATGGTTGGGACAAACATTTATCAAAATGCATCCATTCCAACTTACACATTGTGAATTTGAGTCACAACGTGTGGTGCTGGAAAAGCACAGCAGGTCAGGCAGCATCCAAGGAGCAGGATAACCCCTTCATCATGAATGTGGAGGGGAAGGGGGCTGAGAGATAAATAGGAGGGTGAGGGTTGGTCTGGGGGGAATGTAGCTGGGAAAGGCGATAGGTGGATACGGGTGGGGGGCGTTGACTGTGATAGGTCAGTGGGGAGTGTGGGGTTTTCTTGGTGAAGGAGTCTAGCAGAAGTAGTGTGTCAATAAGGCAGGTTGGACCTTTAATGGGATGCAAAGACATGGAAGTAGATAGCTGCTATTCAACGGCAAGATCCTGAAGTCACTATTTAAAGCTTGAGCAGATTATGTCCTCAATTTTTAGAACCTGACTTCTTCGTTTTCACCATAGTTCTCTACCTTCCTCACCATTGTTTACATCACACCAGTGAGGTGAAAATTTTATTCAGCTGATCCATGAGAGGGGGAATGATCATACATACAGCAGTCCCAGTCAGTTAGAGGGATTTCCCATCAGGTTTTAGTCCATAACAAACAGAAAAATATTGCAGAGAAATAAATTTGAGATATTGCAGCTTTTACACAGTGAGATAATCATCAGGAATGTACATCCAGCAGCCAGCTAGTACCATAAAGTATACATTAAGAACTGAGGAATTGCAATTTAGAAAAAAATACTGGCAGTGATTTAGCACTAAATCCAAGTATACCTCTGTAACTTGCCACTGCATCTACAGGAATTACAAATATATTATTGAAGTTGTATTTCTTAACACTATTTGCAAGAACATATCTTGATACAATGAATCTCACAGTACAGCCAGGCATAGCCTGCTTCAGGACAAGGTAAAATCATTGTCTCCAAAAAACAAATTCATCATGAGAATGAATAGTCATCAAGAAAAGTTAAACTGTTTTCTTAGACTAGCCTTTGAAGAAAACATTCAGTGGCTATGCAATTTTCCTTACTAGAAACTGTGTGTGCACCATATTGCAGACAAACAATTAAAACTTTATTTCATTATTAGAATAAACTATAATTTGCATTTCTGCCACATTCTTTGAACCATGGAAACATACAGCATAGGAGACCATTCAGTCAGTCATCCTTGTACTGTCAGACATGGGCAGGAAGATGTCTCGTGAGTGTTTTGCTTTAATGACAACAAGGAATAACAGCACACAAATGGAGAAAAATAAACAAAGATAGGACAAAGGACAAAAGAAAGGGACTGGATTTTCACTGCCAAGAGGTCAAGTTGGGGAATTTTCTGACCTGACAGATCTACCTTAGATTATGATTTGGAGATGCCGGTGTTGGACTGGAGTGTATACAGTTAAAAATCACACAACACCAGGTTATAGTCCAACAGGTTTATTTGGAAGCACTAGCTTTCGGAGCACATTCACCTGATGAAGGAGCGGCGCTCCGAAAGCTAGCGCTTCCAATTAAACCTGTTGGACTATAACCTGGTGTTGTGTGATTTTTTTACCTTGGTTTGAAGTGGCTCACTAGAGCTGATTTTTGCTTATGGTGGTGGGGGTGGGAGTTGCAGATTGCACATGATTTTGGTGGGTGAGTGCTGAAGCGAGCTATATAGAAAACCAGTCTCAGTTCCCTAGGGGCTTCCCTCATTGGTTTAGAAGCTGCAAGGACCCACAGCTTACTCCCACCCACTCCCCATACCATCTCCATGCCAACTCAGGCCCTCCATGCCTCTCTCCTTGTCACATCCAAAGCCATACACCGACTATTCACTATGCACAGTCCTCAGAAGGCACATGAGGATGAAACTAAATTAAATCTCTGACAATGAATTGATGCTTTCACACATAAATATAAAACAAAAAATTATGGATAAAAACTGAAATGCTTAAATAAACTTAGCAGTTTGGCAGCACCTATGGGGAGAAAGCAGAGTTAATATTTTGAGTCCAGGAATCCTTCGTCAGAACTCTCTCTCATACATGCTTGAGTGAGATTCCTCAAGCAGTCATCACCGACATATTGGATAATAAAATGACACATTTCTATTTAGTAACCACATCAAAAACAGTTCATCCTTTAATAGCTTACTTAAACTGGCAATCAAAATGTGAAATCAGCCTCCCATCCAAGTTTTTTTTTAATAGCTTTTGAAACTCAGCCAAAGTTCATTATACCCAAGGAAGAGTCGCACTGAATTCAAAACTTTAAACTCTGTTTCTGTCTCCATAGGTGCTCTCTCTAGCTGTTGTGTTCTTCAGCACTTTCTACTTTTACTTCAGATTTCTAGCATCCACTACATTTTGCTTTTATTATAATGACCTCAGCAGTAATGGCAGGCCTTGGGAAATATCAACAATACCCTTGATTGAAACTGTATGAATTTTTTTTTAACCAATCCAAACCAGAACCAAAATGATCCAGCAGCTTTTTTTTTCACACTGTTATCAGTAATGATACAGCAAAATGTTGTGGTGCAGAGATCTTAAATGAATAAACAGAATGGTAAGTGCAATTCCTCAACTGCATTTAACTGCAACCTCGTGACAAATTTAGATGAACCATCCAGCTCCCTTATGAATGGCATCTCCAACGTTGTGCTGAAAACTTCGATTTTTCAATTTAAAAACAAAATGCCCTTTGGTTAACAAGTTAAGATGTGATTGGTCAATTAGAAGTGGTCAAACTAATATGGAAGAGATGGATTCTCCAAAGTTAAATTGCTGGTAAAAAATTTAGTTTTTAAGAACATGCAAAAATTGTTATGACTCTGGAGAGAGAGAGAGAGTAGTGTCAATGGAGGGGCAAGTCCAACGTTGTGGTTTGCAGTATTCGATACCTTGACCATTCTACCTTTCAAATGAATATTTTGTGCAAAGTTCCCTAAATCATCTATGAGAAGCTACTGCCCAGGACTAATCATATCTGTATAGATCCTCCTTATTCTTGAGCTAAATATGCAATAGCATAACTGCATGAGTATATTTTTTCCCCACAGAACAATGTTACAACCGTATTAGAGATGTTTCTGAAAAATGTAACTTCAACTGTGAAATGAAGGCTACGAACACCTCTGCATGGTTGAGTTTGGTTGAAAGCAGGAAGAAATAGTTTAACATTTTGACAATGGTCAGAACTATTAAATAATTCAATGAAAGTAATTTTGATAAGCATGGCAGAAAGAAAAGGCCATCCGGTTAATTATTCCCATTCAGTACACAGGTCCCTTACAAGCATTCCCATGTATACAGAGGGATACATGTAACTGGACTTCTGCCACTCACCAGAAGATCAGAATATGGTACTTGTGATGTTCAGCAGGCAACCTTCCTGTCATCAACCAGCCAATTCCTGACCTGTTTGATTTTCTACACAGCAGTTTGTTGGCCACCTCAGGCCAGGCAAACAATATCTATTTCACGGCTTCAACCCACAACTGTCAGATTCTTAACATGTGGTGGTGGAAGACCGACAACATGCAGACAACCCGGCAGCTGTAATTGCTGGGCTACTGTCACACAAAAGAGAATCCCCTTTTGGGGCTCCCTGGGCCCAGCCCCATCAGGGAATCCACATCTTTAACTACCATGGTTTGCCTCTTGAATCCAGCAAAATCTTCTGCCTGCAAAAAAGACCCTGCCACTTCAATACACCAATATCTTTGTTTCAGGCTTGCTGCAGTGCTCCAGTGAAGCTCAGTGCAAACTGGAAGAACAACACCTCATTTTCCACCTGGGGACCCTGCAGCTTTCTGGACTCAATATTCAGTTTAACAACTTTAGGACTTCAGCTCTCCCATATCCTTACCCCAACCTCCACACACCAGGCCTTATTATTACATAGTCTGCTATTACACACAAATCATCTTAGCCTCTAACAAACAGTCCCCATTAATAGCTATTCAGGCCCCTAGCTGGATTGTTATCCACTCCTTTGTCCACTAACTGTCTTTCTGTCTCTTTAGGCTCTATCCCACCTATCGTTTACTCCTTACCCATTCTCCCATCCTATCTTCTGCATATAAACCAACATTCTTCGAGCTACCATGAGTTCTGAGTAAGGGTCACTCAACTGGAAATGTTAACTCTGACTTCTGCCAACAGATGCTGCCAGACCTGCTGAACATTTCCAGCAATTTCTGTCTTTGCTCTTGAATCCAGCCCATTAACAAGTACCACCTCCCCCCCCCTCCCCCGTCCCCCGTCCCCCCAATCCACCCACCCACCCACACCCCCACTGGGTGTGAATGTGCTGGATATTTTCCCTACTGCTTATGTTATCTCCCTTACCTTACAATATTGGCGAATTGACATTTATGGCAATACACTTTTATTTATAAACATTACATTCTTCAGATGCATGAATATCTGGATTAATATTAAATTATTAGATTACAGAATGGCTCAGTGGTTAGCACTGCCACCTCACAGCACCAGGGACCCGGGTTCAATTCCTGCCTCAGGTGACTGTGTGGAGTTTGCACATTCTCTCCATGTCTGCGTGGGTTTCCTCCGGGTGCACCAGTTTCCTCCCACAATCCAAAGATGTGCAGATTAGGTGAATAGGCCATGCTAAATTGCCCATAGTGTTCAGAGATATGCAGGTTAGGTACATTAGTCAGGGGAAAATATAGGACAATAAGGTAGGAGAATGGGTCTGTGTGGGTTACTCTTTGAAGGTTGGTGTGGATTTTTGGGCCAAAGGGCATGTTTCCACTCTTTCGGGATTCTATATATATAAATAGAAGAGGAGAATGTCATGCTTCAAGTGACTCAAGGTAATGTGGAGTCTGCTATGCACCAGACCAGGCCTCCTTAAACATTTCAAGAAGGCAACCCAGACCCTAACTTTTCTAGTTCTTCTAAGCAGTGGCAGGCTGGAAAACAAGCTTTATTAAAAGTATGTATAATTACTATTAAATAAGTAGATTTTAGCTCCAGTTAAACAATTAACATTTGACATATAAACAATAACAGTTCTGAACAAAAACACAGAAGTTACTGGAAAAGCTCAGCAGGTCTGGCATCATCTCTGGAGAGAAATCAGAGTTAACATTTCAGGTCCAGTGACCCTTCTTCAGAAATGATAGTAGCTAGGAAAATTTTTTTTTATGCAGAACATTGGGTTGTGGGAGGGGGTAAGAAGCAAACAGTCAGTGGGGGTCTGGGGGCATAGTGAAAACTTGGAAGGGCTGGGAGATAGGACCTGGTATAGGGCTGGAGCTCAAAGAGAGAGAACAGCAATTGGACAGACAAAGGAGTGGAAGAATGAATAGTCTGCTAATGGGGTCTATTAGTGGCTAACAGTGGATATTGTGTAATAGCAGACCATGTGAATGTGGGGTGTGGGTTGGGGCAAGTGTGGGGAAGGTGCTCAAGCCCAAACATAGTTAAACTCAAGTAGGCTGTACAGTTTCCAAGTGGAAAATGAGATGCTGTTCTTCCAGCTTGTGCTGAGCTTCACTGGAGCACTGAAGCAAGCCTGAGACAGAGATGAAATAAAACATAAAGTCCTGCAGCACAGAGAGATTTGGACATCATAGTGCAATTATCTTAAAAAGGGAGTATACAAGTTTATTGGATAATAGGGAACCAAAATGGAATTATTTCAAAAGGACAGGCATATAAAAATATGATAGTTTTACTTACTATACAAGATGCTAGTCAGACCACTCCTGATCCCGAGTACGGACGGATTGTCTTATGATGAAAGGTTGAGTAGATTTAGACTGTACTATTGGAGTTCAGAAGAATGAGGGATGAACTGATTGAAACATACAAGATTCTGAGGGGACTTCACAGTAGATACAAGCAAGTTGTTCCCTCTTGTGGGGCAGTCTTCGACTGGAGGGCATAATTTCAAATTTTGCACATTTAAGACAGAAATGGGGTGGAATTCTTTTCCTTAGAGGGTAGTGAATCTTGGATTTTTTTTACTGCAGAGGGTTTTCGAGGCTGGGTTCTTCAGTATTTTCAAGAATGAGATCGATTTTTAATTAGTAAGGGAATTGAGAATGGAGAGGATAAGGCAGGAAAGTAGAGTTGAGGATTATTAGATCAGCCATAATGTCATTGAATGGAGGAAACTTGGAGGGTCAAATGGCCGACTTCTGCTCCTATGTCTTAGGTACTCATGTCTCATAAAGCTTCACCGTGACAAGAGAATTTTACCATTTATATCCCTGAATGGCATAAATGGAAAATTATTCTATTCTCAACAATTAATATCACTCAATATAATGAATATGATTATTAAACAAACTTAAATTGAGTATTCACTAATCAGTCACTTATTGTACTAACTAACTAGAGTACTACAGAAAAAGTTAAACACAACAATATTTATGATGGCAAATACTTGGGAGTTTCATCAGCCTCTTAAACTAATTTTTTTAATATTGCATTAAAATATTAAATATTTCACAATATGTTTCCGAATGATCTGGGAGATGGTCTGCAATTTAGGTGTTAGGTGCATTAGTCAGGGGTGAATGTAAGGGAATGGGTCTGGGTGGGTTGCTTTTTGGAGGGTCGGTGTGGACTTGTTGGGCCGAAGGGCCTGTTTCCACACTGTAGGGAATCTAATCTAATTACCTACAATGAAGATTCGCTAATTTAAGAAGTTTAATTAAATTGATTAATTCTGTTCAAACAGTTTCAACACCAAATAGAACAAGTATGAAAGGAATATTTATATTCTTGACTTAAATTTGATTAGTGTGTTCAAGTCCATACCTGCAGAGCTCATCATTTGTAAGTGCACAGCACTGGATAGCAGGTTGGTGGCGCTATTGTGTAGAAACAAACTGCTTGGCAATAGTTAGTACTGTAACTCTGATGGGATAGAGTGTATTTGGATTGTGCTTACTTCAACTGCAGCAGAAAACAGAGAATCCTAGCAACGAACTTCTATTATGGCATGGAGCTGACATTCAACGATAAAGATTGGGGACTGGTCAGTGTGTGGAAGAATATGGAGAGGAAATTGGTCCGAGCTAGTAACAGAAAACAGTCAATAACAAACCAGCAGCCTGTTTCACATTATGCCTGATAATGTTTACCATTGGAAATTAAAATCAGGGACTGCAAAAAATTGGCTGTTGACATGCAATTACTCATTTCATGCCAATTTCATTCCCTATGTGTGACAAAAAGGTAAGAGCATTCTTACAAAACAGATTTGGCTGAAAGGTCCTCTGTAACATAGATCTGAAATTTAGATTTTTTAAAAAATCAATCTTCACATGATTGGAACTTTACTGTAACTTCTCATAACATAGAATAACATAGAAGTGGGATTTAGCTTTCTTTCAAAAACAAGTGTAATATAGAGGTAATATTTAGTAATTCCTTTTATAATTCACTCGTAAGCTCTTGAGAATTATGAGCAGTGGGAAATGTCTGGCATGGTATTTTTGAGAGCATTGCTCTGAAGGTGTGAGGGAAATTTGGTCACATGCAATACAATAACAAGAAAACCAAAAGATTTTATTTTTACAGTTTCTTTTTTATGTTAAAGTTAAAATTTACTCTGGTTATTAATGCTTCACTGCAGAGACAGCAGCTGCAGAAAATGACATTGCATCCCATAATGAAACAAATGGATACATATTTTACATGAGGTAAAAAGCTACAAAGAAAGGATGGAGCAGTGGGGCTTATTTCATACTGGTGTGGCAAAAAAATCAATGGCCTCTTCTGTGCTACAAACTTTAACAGTCCGTATCTCCATGCTCTAAGAACTGACTTCAATCATTGCTTAAAATTACTTAACCCTCACCTATTATTCTAATCTTTATCTATTCTTCTGTATGCAAAAACATATAATCACGTCAAGAGAAAAGGATAGATATAACTAAAGAACTTTCTCAACATTTCTTTATGTATTTTAACTTGTCATGTTTTCCCCTTACACAACTTACTTGTTTTCATTTAGCTCTGTTCTCTTTTTTTTGCTTACACTTTGCTTCTATCTATTTTTTTTTCAGCTAAGCTTTCTTAGAATTAATCACACTCTTTTCTCCTCTACTTTGACTTCTTGGCTCCTTCTGCCTCAAAATTCAAAAGTAACTTTATTCATTTAACAAATAGTTTTCCTCACCCTAACTGCTGAAATGGAATGACAACTGCTTTTGTCATTCTTTTTAATCTACTACCCGGTCCTCCTCATAGCAAAACTACTTTATCCCTCATCATGCTACTTTACAATAGTCCTTGGTTCCTTTGTTTAGTATTTGATGAGTGGAACGCTTTTCTATGTTTTAAAAAAGACAATATTTTAAGAAGTACTTCAAAGGAACTTTGTAATGGCCTAAAGACAAATAGGCATGTGGTGAGCTTGAGTTCTCAGCTATAACACTGGGATATCATTCAGCTACACACTCCAGCACTCCTGATAACCACTTCTGTCATAAACTGAATGAGTACAGTGTTGCTTTTTTCTGTCTTTATTAGGGCTGCTTATAAGATGGCTGGCTACAGTGAATGTGTCTCATGGCATTGTCACATGACATTCCTACATTTCATTCAAAAAATGAATCTTGTATGCACAATCATTTTAACTGTGCATTCCTCAAGTTAAGTACATAATTACATGTTGCACATTAGTAAAATGGTTTATTATTCCAATTAGTCACTCTTTTATCAGTCATGTTGCACGCATGGCACATATGGAAGTTGTCAGCTTTCCTCTAATGTCCACTGATTGAATGATATGCTCTGTGTGTGTGTTTCAAGTGCTCCTCAGATGACTCTGCTAACTCACACTATTGCTTTAGACACTTCTTTCCTTAATTTTTGTCTTGTGCTTTTTGTTTGTCTGTTTGTCAGTCACTGTAGCCTGTGTCCGATTATAAATCTCTTCTCAGATTACTGGATCAAGTTTTTGAGTTGAATGATTTCAGCTTTGTGTCTAATTGGAATTCAAAATATTTATTCTTGCCATAAAATGCTTTCAGATTAATTTATCCTATCGGGTGAGCATTGTTTCATCACAGAGCCTCAACTTTACCTTTGAGGGTTTCAGTTTTCAATCACCATCTGGTGTAACCTTACGCAGGTCTGCAAAGCTCATATTGTTGCAGCAAGTGCAAGTATCTATCCAGCATTTCCTATTCATGCGATGCTCTCAATCTGCTGTCTGCAAAAGTTTTGAATGATTTTTTTTCTCCTTTAGGTTTTATGTTGCCAACCTGTTCAAGAGTGTATATTAAATCATTTAAATCTTCATCCAACATCTCCCTATAACCCACACTTGATTTGTGAGGCTAATTGTTCACCATTTCTGTAGCAATTGTCTCCATTGGTTTGTTTGTCTTCTTCTTAGCTAAAACTTTCATGCAAAGTGGTTTAGTTCCCTGCCGTTAAAACCCCATTTTCCTGATGCTGGACAGCTTTTTTTTTAATGAGATAACTTTATGCGCTGCTGTGATTGATTTCTAAACTCCTTATGTACATCTTCAAAATTCTTTTGAGAATCAGATTCTCTTCCCTCAGTAATTACTTTGTCAGAGTAGGATCTCATGTCTAAGGAGAAAGTGAGGTCTGCAGATGCTGGAGATCAGAGTTGAAAATGTGTTGCTGGAAAAGCGCAGCAGGTCAGGCAGCATCCAGGGAACAGGAGAATCGACGTTTCGGGCATAAGCCTGAAGAAGGGCTTATGCCCGAAACGTCGATTCTTCTGTTCCCTGGATGCTGACTGACCTGCTGCGCTTTTCCAGCAACACATTTTCAGCTCTCATGTCTAAGGTATTTCTGTCTTTGATGAAGTTATCTCTCATATGCTCACTGTTTCTCCAAACTGTGTTAACTCAGTCACCTATTAATTAATAGTCGGCTTTTATACATTTTCTTTGAAAATTGAACATAAGTTACGTTCATTTGGACTTTTAAAGTGTGCTTTCAAGGCTTTCAAAATTCCTAGTTGTCTTTCTGAAAAATATAAAGAGTTAGGGTGGAATACACTTTGTAGCATTCTCTCCACAACAAAATAAAATTGCAACTACTGGTAGTTGATCGGGTTTGTGGGTAAAAACAATGACTGCAGATGCTGGAAGCCAGATTCTGGATTAGTGGTGCTGGAAGAGCACAGCAGTTCAGGCAGCATTCAAGGAGCTTCGAAATCGACGTTTCGGGCAAAAGCCCTTCATCAGGAATAAAGGCAGAGAGCCTGAAGCGTGGAGAGATAAGCTCGAGGAGGGGGGGGGTGGGGAGAAAGTAGCATAGAGTACAATGGGTGAGTGGGGGAGGGGATGAAGGTGATAGGTCAGGGAG